>NW_027069681.1:156471-314118 GCF_002906115.3 Quercus suber | reverse complement strand
CCCTACTTTATTATTTTACCACATCATTTTACAACATCTCATTTATCAGATGTTTTATCATTCAATTCTATACATTAAAATAATATTTACTACACTTTAAAATAATATATTATCCACTCCTCTGTTATAATCAACAACAGCAACACCATCAACGGCACAACCACCTATCCAACCCAGTCACAGCCTCGCCGAACTAGCCACGACCACAGCTCCACCGAATTAGTCACAGCCACCACCCACTGCACATTCCAGAAAAACTGAAGTCCACCCACTACATAAACCAAAACCCAAACACGACACAAATCGAAACCCACAAAAGCCACACAAGCTGAAACACAAGCCACCACACACGGCACAAACCGAAACGCAAGCCACCACACACGGCACAAACCAAAACCCATGAAATCCCAGCCAAATCCTCCATGACCCAAACAAATCCCAGCCAAACCCCAACCCAAACAAATCCAGCCAAACCCCAGTCAAATCCTCCGTGACCCATCAACTGCCTCAACCAATCACCGACCCAAAACCTTCATCACCACCACCCATTGACCTTCAACTGAAAATTTAGCTTCAAACGAAAACCCATTCAACCAAAAACTCACCTTCTGCCGAAAGCCCCTTCCACCGAAAACCCACCTTTAACTGAAAACCCAACAAAAAAAACTCACCTTCAACTGAAAGCCTTTCCACCGAAAACTCACCTTCAACCGCCCGACCTTCAACTGAAAACCCACTAAAAAAAAAACCACCTTCAATCGAAAACCCACCTCCGCACTAAAAAAAAAAAAAAAACCCACCTTCAGTCAGAAACCCACCTTCGCCGATGTGGAAGAGCATCGAAAACCCACCTCCGCAAAAAAAAAAAAAAAAAACCCACCTTCAGTCAGAAACCCACCTTCGCCGATGTGGAAGAGCATCGAAAACCCACCTCCGCACAAAAAAAAAAAAAAAACCCACCTTCAGTCAGAAACCCACCTTCGCCGATGTGGAAGAGCATCGAAAACCCACCTCCGCAAAAAAAAAAAAAAAAAACCCACCTTCAGTCAGAAACCCACCTTCGCCGATGTGGAAGAGCATCGAAAACCCACCTCCGCACTAAAAAAAAAAAAAAACCCACCTTCAGTCAGAAACCCACCTTCGCCGATGTGGAAGAGCAAAGAGGGTTGGGGTTCAGAGGAGAGGGTTGGGGTTTAGATGAGAGGATTGGGGTGAGAGAGAGGAGAGGATTGGGCTGAGAGAGTGAGACTGACGGAGAGATGAGATAGAAAGAAGAATAAAAAAATAATAAAAACATTTGCCACATCTGTCCGTACAGTGGCAAATATATGAGGATACTGTAGCATGTTGCATAAATTATAGCATTTGGAACATCTGATAAAGGGAGTTTTTTGTGTTTGGTGTGCCAAATGTGCCAAATATTTGGCATTTGGCACATTTGGCACATCTGATGCGGGTGCTCTTATAAGCTAGCTTTTAGCTTGTCTTTTACTACTGTATTTTTATTTAAGGGTATTAATCCAATTATTCAATTTAGCTTTTAATAATAGTGTTTTTAATAAAAAATTATATAAGTTATTTTCAAATGAATACTTAACTTATTGGATTTATTTTTATAATTATTTATAGGTACAATCTTGGATACGATTCACATGTAGCACCACAAATACCAGGAAAGAGTCTTTACAATTGGTTAAAAATGTTAGATTATTGTATAATTGACGTTTATATTTTATCAAACAAATAATTGTTAATTTCTATAAAGAAACTTTTTTTTTTCAAATGAGGAATTTTGCAATTACATTGATGTCCATTACTTGCCATCTACGGCACATACACAATTAAAAATAATAAATAAATAAATAAACAAACAAACAACAAACTTTTATGAGTGTTTTCAATAATTTTATATGTTCTTTTTCCTTCTAATTGAAATAGCAATTTAAAAAAAAAAAATTAGTTTTTAGTTGTTATGAGTGATGGATATTTTTATGGCCTTTACAACATTTAAAAATTTAAACCAAATATTTTTTTAACAATAGACCGTGCATGCACAGGTTTTCTACAAGAAAAAAGCCTTATTGCAACGAAATTTTTTATTGCAATAAATTTCAATTTGTTAATTAATTAATTTGGTAAGAATGTTAAGTCATAACATATGATTCAGGCTTAATTGGTTGAAAATTTGGAAGAAAATAAGATATTCATTGCAATTTGGAATAAAAAAGAAGATTGGAGGGCTGACAATAGGACCAAGTGCCGATCTCCCTGTTTTTCAAAGTTTAATTTTCCCTCCTTTTTTCCCCCCCTCCATTCTGAATTTAATGCATTGGTTCCATAATTTTGTACCTTCCATTATAAAAAGGAGGCTAGGCTTTCATTTCAAGGTGCACCAAAACCCTCTTTTCTCTCCCCTCTCTAAGAGTTGTAGTGAAGTAATTTTATCATTTGTCATTTCTTGGTCTTACTAAGATTTAGGTTATGAGTGAGTACAATTCTACCTCTCCTAAGATTTCATCTTCTTCCATTCCTAAGTCTTAAGGAAGTAGGAAAAATATTTGTCATATACCAATCTTCCATGTGGATTTGCATGCAGGTGTCTCCTTTTCCCTTAAAAATTGCTTTTCATACTATTATAATGCTGGTTTTGATGTAAACATTCTAGATGTTTGATTTGCTCTTTGAATATGTTTGTGTGTTATATGAATGTTCTTGATGATTATTCAACATATTCGTGCATCTAACATGATTTTGATCTTAGAAACATGTCAAACTTATGCAAAAACATGTTAATTGCAAATGTTAGAATTAGGATGTATCACGCACACACTCAAGCACCATGTTCTTACTTTCTTTCTTTTTTCTTTTTTTGATACACATGTTCTTACTTTCAATCTGAACTTAATCTTGATACGCATGTTCTTACTTTCACCACAATTTATCTTTCAATCCAAAAGCAACCTTCAATAACATGAAATTTGGGTTTTTCACATGCACAAACATTTAATTTCAGGCAATAAGTTGTCATGTTTACTTTCAAGTAAATAACATGCGACTGATTGAATGACTTGGTAGGTTGTATGAATAATGTGACATTATAATTGGTCATCATAATCTAGAAGACTAGATTCATCGAGCAATATGGGTATCTAACACCTTATCATCTTGTAACTCAATCTCTAACTTAGATCAAGAGTTAGACCAATGCTTATCCATGTAATTTTCGATTTCTATAATGTAATTAGGGCCAGAGCCATCTACTTTTGCTTAGGTAATATATAGGACCAAAGTCATGTAATATTGTAATTATATTCAAATCAAAGTACATTTTTCAATCAATAAAATGATGTTCTTTTCATTAAGGTTTTGTTATTTTCCTTTTAAATAAAAGAAATGTAGATTCCATGTAAAACCCTCTGTGGTGCGACTAAATTTCAAGTTTGAAATAAATCAAACAAGTAAAATAATTTCACAAATGTGAATTTGTATTAATGACTATGTGGTACAATTTTTTGTAATTACAAAAGAGTGATCCTTTGATTCAATTTTCAAAAGAGTGTTCCATGGTATTTGAAATAGGTCAGTGGGACAAAAGTCATCTGCAAGTAGTTGAATGTACTTATGTGATTAAATCATATTGGCAAAGATTAAGCTAAGGTAAATTCAGAGGAGTATTTTGGATCGTTGGTGGCGATCACAAGGTGTAGAAGATGGTGATGAGGTGAGGATGTTGGCTAAGTACAGCATGCAGAGCTATGGGGCTAGCCTAGCATTTTTAAGAACTCCTGGTGAAGTTATCTTAGAAGAATATACTTCGGATTACGGAAAGGACATGTGGGAAAGTGGTTGAGTGTCCGTGCGTCATTGTATCGCTCAGCTTAAGTTAAGGTAATTTCAAAAGCTTATGGATTTTGGGTTTAGTGGTGGTGGTGGTGAAGAAGATGGAGATGAAGCAAAGATGGTGAATGGGTGAAACATACAATACCATGGAACTGGCCTTGTACATCAGGGAATTTTTGGTGTAGATGTTTTTAGGGCATTTTGAGATATGGGATTGATTGCATGCTGAATGAGTTCTGGCAACAAGTCATCGAATGTGCTTGTGTGATAAGACCATGTCGGCTGACGTTAAGTTGAAGTAATTTCAGAAGAGTACTTTCTGAAATACTTCAAGCAGAATTTAAGTTGGAGTAATTCCAGAAACATGTGTTTTGAAGTACCAGCAATGATAACCTTTGTGTCCCGAGCTAGTGGCGACATGGAATGTGGCTTTGGTGGAAACACATTCTTAATTGATCGACATCAGAGGCTGATTTTTGATGAGCTGGGACCTTGGAGATTGCTGTGAGTGTTGGATGGGAGAAAATTTGTAGGATGCCCTAACACCTTTCGTCCTTTAACCAACAAAACTTGTTGAAAGATATGAACAAGGTCGAGAGGTCGGTTGAGAGACATGGAGTTGTGGTCTTGCAACATGTTGGAAAAGCACAGAAAATGAAGGATGAAGCTAACTTGTGATCCTGATTTTAGAAACCAGCCAAGTTGCTATTTGTTCCGAACCTTTGCTTCTGTTGTAAGACCAAGCAATTGGAGAGAGACTATGGGGTCCTCAAAGCAAATAGGAGGCTCCCTAAGCTTAGAAACAAGCGATTCAGTTGGCCTTAGGTCTGTTAAGTGGAGAAACAAAGTTTGTTTGGATCTCAAAACTACAATGATGTTGTGAGGAGGGTTTCTATTGAACCATGAGAAGGTTGAGTTCAAGTTGACTACGAAGCAATATTGGTTGCTAGGTATTGAGAATGATGAAGCTATAGCAAGAAATGGCTGTGAGAAGGAGGATTTGAAAATTTGAAAAAAGCAAATCTTCATTTTATGATGGGATAATTACAGTAAACCCACCTGGGGTTAGGCCTGTTTTCACTTTGCCTACCCGTGATTCAAAACTTAACACTTTGCCCACCTGAGGTGCCTTCCGTTAGGGATCTGTTACCCACCTCTTCGTTTACCGTTTGAAAAACACATTTTTAGAGAAAAACAAACATAACAAAGATCAAAAAGTTAGGGCTTTTTATTTCTGATGAACTTCTAAAAACACAAATCAACAGTATTGCTATTCTCCTCATGAACATAAGAAGACAACATTTGTAAACCACGGCTTCACTCAAAATCCCAAGCCATTAGTGCAAGCTCATCTCCAGGCTCCGGCGACCAAGACCGAAACCCCACAAACTACTAAAGCCATAAAATAAAAAACCAAAGCATGGAAAACGAGTCAATCAATTCTAGTTTCACTGGGTTCAAATTGTATTTCTTGTTCGTTTTGATTTTGGAAATCTAGATTTTTATGGAGGCCGTGGGAGAGAGAGAAAAAAAGAGAGTTTTTTTATTTTATTTTATTTTATTTTTTTTATAATTGTTTTATAGTATTAATACAATTTTAAAGAAAAACAAAAAATCTAAAGATCTAGAAATCAGCCTCCAACTGCCCAGAAAACTGAACTCCAAGAGAGGGAACCATTCCAAATCTTTAGATCTAGAAAAATTCTGTAACTTAGCCCAGAAAACGAGTCAATCACTATTGCTATGACTTCACAAGAAGTCATTTACTTTTGGAAGACGCCAAACTTGGGTAAGAAATTGTCATAGATGATAGAAGATTTCTTTTCCAACACCACTATCAGAACCCACAACTTAGCACCACCACCTGCCCACAATCCATAACCACCACAAGCCACAACCCATAACCCCACCATAATCAGATCATTATCAAACCCACAACCCAAAAGCAAAAAAAAGAAAAGAAAGAAAGAAAACCCATGAAGCAAAGATAGTGGTTGATCTAAGTTTGGTGACCGAGTCGAAGCGAGCGAAGATAGAAGGAATCAAAGAGAGCAAATCAGCTCGAGTGTTGAGAGAGAGACGGTGACGGCTTTGACCGTCAACGCTGAGCCACCTACGGCAAACGAGCGAGCACCTTTTTCGGTCTCCGAAGCCGAGGAAATGGAAAATGCTAGCTAAGCACTCGTCAGGAAGATCGGCTGTGTAGTCACGGCCAATGCTAGCTAAGCATTGAGGGAGTACTTGAGAAACAGGGTTAAATATAATATGAGAGGAAGTGCAGGTGAATTGAATAAGAGATGTCAACGCTGAGCCACCTACGGCAAACGAGCGAGCACCTTTTCCGGTCTCCGAAGCCGAGGAAATGGAAAATGCTAGCTAAGCACTCGTCAGGAAGATCGGCTGTGTAGTCACGGCCAATGCTAGCTAAGCATTGAGGGAGTACTTGAGAAACAGGGTTAAATATAATATGAGAGGAAGTGCAGGTGAATTGAATAAGAGATGTGTGGGGTTGAGTTTTTGAGTTTGAACTTTTACAAGTGTGGACCGTGGGTTTGAGTTTGAACTTTAACAATCCAATCACTTTTTGAGTTTGAACTTTTACAGGTTTGAGGAAGTGAACCACGTTTCAATGGGTTTTCCAAGTGTGGACCGTGGAGCATGTAATTGGATTGTTAGGATCTGTTTGATGAAGTCTTTATTGAAGGAACTGTCCTATACTCCCACCTCTGCATCATCCTCCTGATTAAAAGTGATTTCATTGAGCATTTGATCTGTGCTATTGATTTGTGTTTTGTTCTTATAGAAGTTCTTAAGAAATAAAAAGCCCTAACTTTTTGATCTTTGTTATGTTTGTTTTTCTTTAAAAATGTGTTTTTCAAACGGCAAACGGAGAGGTGGGTAACAGATCCCTAACGGAAGGCACCTCAGGTGGGCAAAGTGTTAAGTTTTGAATCACGGGTAGGCAAAGTGAAAACGGCCCTAACCTCATGTGGGTTTACTGTAATTATCCCTTTAATGATTTAGTGTGTTTTTCTTGACGAGTTTCAATGAATCCAAACCTTCTATTTATAGCGGAGAGATGAAGAATGGTAAATGTGTATGTTAGATGAGAATGAAGAATGAGAATTTTTTGTGAGAATGGTAGGCACCGAACGAGAATGGTAGGTGGGAGACCGATAGGCACCAAACGAGAATGGTAGGTTGAACTAGTAATCCAATGTAATTTCAAGTTTAAGACATACTTGTGAGATTTCATCTGTTTTTTAAAAGGGAAGCATTGATGAAGTCTGGAGGATAACCTTGAGGGAATTCAAACTAAATGGATGAATCTTAAATTTTGATTTTAAGAGCTTGAGTTTTGGACATTGCCAGTACTTCGGAGAAGTGGGTCAAATTGGTGGTTTTCAAGTCGCGAAAAAAAATGAGCAAGACAAGTTTGGCTCGAAAATTTTGACTTTTGATCGGCTTCAACACAAAAGTTAACTATCTTGGAATTGAGGCATTTGTACAATTTCTGAGTCTCAAATGAAGGAACGGACCCCAAAATTGGAATGTACGTGAAAAATTGAGCAAAATAAGTCATTCTTGAAAATTTTGACTTTTGGTCAAGATTTATGCAAAAGCCAACTTTCTAGAAATCAAACGTTTGCGCAATTTCCGAGTTTCAAATGAAGAAACGAAGCCCAAAATTAGAATGTACTAAAAAAATTGAGTGGGGCAAGTCCATTTTGAAAATTTTGACTTTTTGTCAAAGTCAAAAGATGGTGCCAAGATTTAGACTTGAGGGTCAGGAGGTAGGTAGTGAGCTACCATTTTCTATTTCTCTTTATTGAATATCATTTTTTATCTTCAAACTTAGGTGCAGACTTTCTTGATTTTGAGTTCATTTGAGTTTGCAAAGTCTAACTTCAAACACTATTTGTTCCATGCTAGCATTTAATGGCTTGCCTTTTTCTTTTTTCTTTTTTTCTTTTTTTCCTATAACTTCAGAAGTTTTCTATATAAAGGCATGCTATTGCGTTCTTTAATCACTTAGGTTTGTTTGTTTGTAGGTGAAATAGAGAGTATAGAAAACTTTGGAGAGAAAATAGGAAGAAAAACTTTTTTAGAGTATGTTTGGTTAGATGGGAAGGAAAGAAAATAAATGGTAGGGCCCAAATATTTTCTATTCTCACCCATCAAAAAGTTTTGTCTCCATAATAGAGAAAAAACTAAGAGGAAAAAACTCATGAAATGAGCTTCCAAAAATACCTTTAAAATTTATCTTCAAGTCTCCAATGTGTTAGCTTTTTATTTTTTCCTTTCATTTTTTCTTTCTTTGTTACTAACGTGTTGACTTCTTTTTCTTGATTTCTTTTTCTTTGTTATTGACGTAATGATTTTCATTTTTTATTATTTTTTTTCTTCTTTTCTTTTGTCTCAACGTAGCTTCTTTTCTTTCCTTCTTTTTATTTTCTTTGACTTTTTCTAGAGGTGTAGCTTTCCTTTCTTTTTCTTTTTTTCTTTCTTTTTTTGTGCACATATGTTTATTTTCTCATTAATTTTGGTTGGTTTTTTTTGAAAGCATTTTGTTATGCTTTTTTTTTATACTTTAATTAGTGTCTATCTATATATTATTTTTTTGAAAAAAGTATAATGTGTTACCTTTTATTTTATTTAATAGGGACATAATGGTCAATTTATACAAAATTTATTGTCAACAAAACAAATTTTTTTTCCATTCATCTACTTTTCTACCCTCCCAACCAAACACAAATGAAGGAAACTAAAATCTTTTCTATCCTTCCACTTTTCTATCATCTCTGCATTTTCTATCCTCTCAACCAAACAGACCCTTAGACACACGCTTTGTAGTTCACGTTTTTTTTTTTTTTTTTGGTACTTGTTGGCTAGAGATTATAATTGAAGCTCCCTTTCTTTGTTGATTTTTTTTTTTCCTTGTTTAGACGTGCCATGAGATTTTCTTTTGACAAGTTCTTTGTTGTTGATTGTTTTTGTTAAACAGCATGCTTTCTTTGTTTTTTGGGCTTTAGCGTTAAGCTTTACATTAATATTCTTAACCTGGCGTCTAACTTTATTTGGCAACTTCACATTCTATTGAACACATCGTTCTTACAGTGATGTTTGTCTCCATATTATCAAATTATTGTCTTACAGCAACAACAATCTCTTAGCGATATCCATCCTTGACGTTCTCATAGCGGTAGTCATCTAGGCAACAATGTTATCACTGGTACTCATGATACAATGATGCTATTACTAGTACTTGACTTTGAAGTTGTACTGGCCTTTGTCTTGGCAATTAAGCTGCATCAATACTTGTCTTCGCAACGCATCCACATCAAGATTCTTTGCAACATATCCACATCAAGACATATTAACACTTGCCTTTGCAATGAAGCTGGATCCATATTTTTCTTTGCATCGAAGTCATATCACCACTTATCTTTGTAATGAAGCTGTGCCAACACTTGCATTTGTATTGAAGCGTCACCAATACTTTATCTACTGAAGCAATATTTGCACTTACATCTGCTATGAAGTTGCACCATCATTTGCCTTTGTAATGAAGCTACACTAGCACTCCTCTTTTGCCATAAAGTTGCATCGACACTTTATTGCATTGAAGCCATGCCAATATTTATCTTTGCCATAAAGCCACGTCAACACTTTATTCGTACCGAAGTCGTGCCAACATTCATCTTTGCCATGCCAATGCTCATCTTAGCCATGAAGCCACGTCAATACTTCATTTGCATTGAAGCTGTGCCAACATTCATCTTTGCCATGAAACCACGTCAACACTTCATTTGCACTGAAGTCACACCAACATTGGCGTTTATAATGAAGTTGTATTAGAACCAATTTTCGTTCTTTGTGTTCTTTGTCTTCAAAGGTTTGTGGTGGAAGTTCTTCGAGACTTTAGAGGCTTGAATTCGTAGAGTTTCACTGATTTATGGTTTGTTGAAGTTTTTGAAGGCTTTTTGAGTTTGATTCCAGTGAACTTTGAGATATAGGAATATGATTTGGATGATTCATCTTCGAATGTTCTTCGTATTCGAAGGTTTGTGGTGGAAGTTCTTTGGGGTTTTGGAGGCTTGAATCCATATAGCTTCGCTAATTTGTGGTTTGTTGAGGTTTCTAGAGGCTTTTAAACTTGATTCCAGTGACCTTTGAGATCTAAGCAGGTAGTTTAGATGATTTTACTTTGAATGTTCCTTGCATTTGAGGTTGAAGTTCTTGAAGTTTTTGGAGGCTTTAGGGCTTGATTCCAATAGAGTTTCAGTACTTCTAAATCTTCTTTGATGCTGCTTGTGGCATGGATGCCTTGGTGTGTGTATGTGTGTTCCAAGATCTCTCCCAAGGTGTCTTGATGTGTAGAAATTCCTTAAGAAGACTTCTATTTATAGGAGTTTGAGCGTGGCTGAGTGACACGTGGCAAAGTTTGATTAGTGACATGTGTTACAATCTGATTGGAAGAGTTTTAAGACTTTTTCTCCAAGACATGTGGCATCTTTTGATTGGCCAAAATATTTTGATTTCCAAGGTGACACATGTCAGCACCTGATTGGACTACTTGTGTCATCGCTTACACGCGCCGAGTTGCTTATGTCATCGCTTACATACATTGATGTATGATTGGTTTTTTTGCATGCATTTTTGTTCCTGTTTCAATAACACTTGACAAATTTCTGTTGGTTTCTAAATAGTGATAGCAAAACCTAGTAGCAGTATGTAGTGTTTTGTAATTGGTTGTATTTTGTGGACTTGGTAGTATGATGTGTCAGCTTGTGATAGGTCAGGAATTTTCCAACTCTACACCTTTAATCTAGGGGGAGGTATAATGTTAAGTTCTTGGTGATTTAGAAGAATGCTATATGAATAAGGAAATGGAATAATAAGGAAGAGGATAGAATAATTATTTCAAGGATAACTAACCTCCTATGCATAGAGAAGAAGATAAGGACAAGACTTGGCTAATTTCTAGATATCCTCTTATTAATCATTTAGCATCCTATATACAGTAGCATTGTCAACATTTTTCCACTGAAAGAGCTAACTAACTAACTGGATATCAACCTAACTAACTAATTGTACTAATACAATAGTAATACTAGCATATAGTGCAATACATGTTAAGCTCCAGTACACTAGTAAAACATATTTGGATTCTTAACATATAATCAAACGAATCATCATTTCGAGATGAATCAACGTGACTCCACCCATTCGCATAGGTTTGGCCCAAGTCTGAACCAAGGAATGTTGCGAGCCAGTGGCGCGATCTCTCACATCTCCAAAATTTCACTATCTCTTGAATCTGCATTCGTGAACTCTTTCACTAATCTGCTCATTTCATAAACCCCACACCAAAAGTAGCTATATTATCTAGAATGATCATTAAGTGAGTTTTATTTCTACCAAATATCATCTTGCCAATATCAGGTCTTTCCTCTTGTTGTTTTATGTTCACATGGCCTCTTTAAATTGAGGGTGTGTATCAAATAAGGTGCACCTTGAATTTGTATTCCAAGTTTGTATTTATGAGTTGTTGATTTATTGTAAATATTATCTTGTTCTTATATTTTTAAATATAAAGGTACTCTCATTTTGAGATTGTAGTGAGAGATTAAATAATATTATTTATTTGATCTAATTGGGTGGAATGTTTAGAAGAAAATAGAACATGTTGTTCTTATAGATATTCCTTCACCTCCTACTAATTTTCCAATCAAAGGAATACATGAAATATACTTTAAAGATCATTTTTATTCCATTCTTTTTTACTTATTCACTTTCCAATTTGATAAGCAAGGAGATTCAACCTTGAATCCCTACAAAGAAGAACATATTTCATTAGAATCTAGAACACTATTTGGTTGGAATAAATGGAAAATGTTGGGAGGATATAAAAGTGGGAGGATGAAAAATATTTTAATTTTCCACATTATGTGTAAGAGGGATGGAAATTGGAAGGATAAAAAATAAATTACTATTGTACATGAATTTCAACCCATGATTGATATTGTCTCCCAATTGTTGAAGGGATGTTTCACTTGGCAACGCTTATTAGGTGCATAATGTAAAAGGCTTGTGCACATGTGTACAACATTAGGGTGAGGTGTGTGCAAAGATTGTAAGCAAACAATAATAGAGGCAAACTAAACAAACATTAATAAAAATAAAAAAAATGCGGAAATACTATTTTGGTCTCTACATTTTGACCCTATTCCCATTTTGGTCCTTACTTTTTTATTTTACCACTTTTAGTCCCAAAATGAAAAACGCGTTCCATTTTGGTCTCTACCATTACCTCACTAACGGAAAAATCTTATGTGGCAAACGGAGTATACATTTGGCACACTAAATGTTGATGTGGCCAATAAAATAATATTAAATTTTTTACCACATCAGCATCTAATTTAAAATATTTAATTTATCAATTTTAACAAAATAAAAAAGAAAAAAAATTATTTGAATTTGAATTTGGTATCATCCTCAACAAGAAGACAAACCCAGATTTAATCACAAGAACACACACTTAGAATTTTTAGGATTTTCTTACCCTTTCTTGTCAACCAAACACAAAAAACACAAAAATAAACAAAAACACAAACAAAACTCACATTTTCTAGGATTTTCTTACCCTTTCTTGTTAACCAAACACAAACACAAACACAAACACAAACACAAACACAAACTAATCTCCAGCAAGAACACCAAAATATCTCAAACCCAGCAATCAGCAATACACAAAGCCACCCCAGATTTTCTAGGATTTTCTTAACCTTTCTTGTCAACCAAACACAAAAAATACAAACACAAACTAATCTTAGATTTTCTAAGATTTTCTTACCCTTTCTTGTTAACCAAACACAAACACAAACATAAACTAATCTCCAGTAAGAACACGAAAATATTTCAAACTCATCAATCAGCAATCAATAAGAAATCCAATTGAGATAGCGATCAGAGCTTCGATGTCGACGTCTTTTGCCATTTTTGACCGGTGGTTCTTGTTGAATGAAGGGTTTCCGTTGAGCTCCATGAAGAATTTCTTCCTATAGCATTGTTTCTTGGTAGGCAGATTGAGCTTGGTTGGGTTGGGTTTGGTCGGGTTAAGGTTTTGAGGCAGTTCATCTTCTTGAACTGGGTTGGAAGAGTCGTCTTGGGAGTCCGAAACGAGAGCTTTGGGTGGTTTTTTGGGAGGTGAGGCTTGGGGATTGGTTTTTGAAAGGGTTTACCAATATCAAATGTCAATGTTAATTTAATTATGGTTCCTTGATTCCATGGTTCCATGTGGGTTCCATGAGAGTTCTGGAGAAGAACACATGAACAAGTTCTTCCAAAAATTTTATTGAAGGAATAATTTTTTTTATTTAATTATCTTATTTTATTTTTTAAAAATTTAGTAAAAACATGAATATATATATATATATATATAATTATTATTTTATGCTAACGTGTAATTTTTAAATGTGAAATAAAAAATTTTAATATTATTTTACTAGCCACACTAGCATTTAATGTGCCAAATGTATACTTCATTTGCCACGTAAGATTTTTCCGTTAGTGAGATAATGGTAGGAATCAAAATGGAACGCGTTTTTTCATTTTGGGACTAAAAGCGGTAAAATAAAAAAGTAAGGACCAAAATGAGAATATGGTCAAAATGTAGGGACTAAAATAGTATTTTCACCTAAAAAAAAAGGTAATGGATATTACCCTGTTATTTTTAATGTGCTTGACATTAGCCTTCTTGAGTTTGCTCTACTTGCTTCCTTAGTTGTTTGTTTCTCCTCTCCTTTTTCCTTGCTCTTGTATTTGATTGAAAAAAAATGTAAAAAGTCTTTATCTTTCAAACCAAAAACATGAGAAGAATTAAAAGAGAGTGAAATCTAGGTTAGAAAATGTTGTTGGATGGCCTTTGCTTTACTTTGCCTCTCCTTCTTTCTCTTTTCTTAGATGCTGACTTGCTCCTTGTTGTTGTTACTGTAATGCGGTCTTGAATGGATAAGGAAAGCAAGGGTTTTTATGTGGTTTTGAGTTTATGAAAGAAAGGAGGGTGCTTTTTAGGTTTGATGTTGTGGTTTTGGGCTATGCTTTTGGAGGGATTAAAGTGGTTGTTGTTTTTAGGTTGTTATTGTAGTTGTGGTTAGGATTTGTGAAAGAAAAGAGGGAGAGCTATGTGGGTTTGGGTTCTGTTTTTGGGGTTTTGGAGAGTAGAATGACTACTATTGAGAGTTGGCTGTGTATTGGAGTGGGAAAGGAAGGATTTTTGTAGATTTGGGTTTTGAGTGTTTGTTGTAAATGGAAAATTGGAAGATTTTTCTAGTGATTTTCGAGTTAGGCAAGAAAGTTTTTTTTTTTTTTTTTTTTTTTTTTTTTTGCTGAGGTTTATTATGGAGGAGGATTTTGTGTGATGTTGGGAACAAAAAAATTTAAAAAAAGGGGAAAGGCCTATGCCATGCATGGGAATGGGGAATTTTTGGGGGTGTGCCCCCCCAAGGGACTGATGATTGTTTTCATTTTGATTTTTTTTTTCATGAACATAAGAAAAAAATTATTTATATTAGCTTCTTCTAGGGTTTTAAGATTATGGATAAGAGTGAGTGGCTATTCATGGATAAGAATAATGATATGTGTTACTGGAATATTATAACAATTGGGATAGATCTTAATTCACCTATGCAATGAACTAAACTTGAATTGCAGTGCACTTAAATAAAAAATTAATAATTCACAATAAAATATTGATATGCTCAATAATTAAAAGAAATTACTTGAATTCTAAATAAATCACATGTATGGCCTAATCAAAATAAAGGGACCAAATATGACAAAGTAATTGGACTCGGATAAAAACAGGACACATAATTTATAAAAATTAGTTAAATTCCTTAATCAAATTGATGATGCTTAAATCTTGATGGCATGCTTGATTAAAAAGTCCCAAAATGGTACCAATTTTCCATGAAAATCATACTAAAATTTTAGCATGCATTACATTGAAAATTATGTACTTTTTTTACAACTGAAATGCAAAGTGGGTAATTTTCTTAATTGACATCTCACCTAATTCAAACTCGATCTTCGTCCATGAGCAAGCAAATTACAAAGAATTTTATGGTCTTAAATATAACACAAATTTTAATCCAATCATATGGTTAAAATAGAATTAAACCTCAAATAAATTGGGTCAACTGCATAGGAATTGATGAAAATCAACAACAAAAAAGGGGCTACTTATTTAAACCATGAAATCCTTCGCTTTAGGGCTAAAACCTCTAATGAAATTTAGAGCCAGACAAAATATGATATCAACAATTACTATTAAGCATTTATTGTAGTTTAAAATAATGGATTGATGAAGATAATTTTGTAATTTCATTACTCAAGCCATTTTCTCTTCTATTTTTCCCAAATTTGGAAGAAACAAAAATGTTGAGTCCGGGAAAATCCCCACCCACTCCATTTTCTTATCTCACTTTCTTTAATCTTAACAAAAAATCATAATCTTCTCTCAGTTTTCCTTTCCCCCATTTCACCTCAACAAAACACAACATAAAAACTAGTAAGACCATTAATATGGGTTTGAAAGTCGAAACTATTATGAGTATACCCTTCCAATTTTGTCTACACTTGAGCGACATAAGGGAATCATTGAAAACCTAACTAAAGATTGGGCTCTTCAGCTAATTGGAAGTGGATCTCACTAATTATGGTCCACTTAAGCTGGGCTTGAGGTTCGCATTGGCATAACAGTTTTTGTGCAAGCATGGTGTCAATAAAGAAGCATTTGACAAGCCGGCCAGCCTATTGGCAAGCCTAACTTCTTAGGGCGACTCATAACATTGACATTACTTAGTTTATGTACAAACAATAACCTGTCACCTTAATGGTTGTCAAATATTTTGTGAAAATTATTGTGATTCTAAAGTTATTGTTACCGCAATATTTGTTTGGGCTGGCCCAGTCTGTAGAAATCCTTGTTGGCGAGGCAATGTCTTCAAGTTGAAAAATTCTCCACTAAAGGATACTTCATTTTGGTTAATCCCCCCTTTTTATTTATTTATTTATATATGATGATTGTTCACATTCTTGACAGAGGACTATTTTAGGATTAATATTGAAGTCATTCTAACTGTTGATAATTTAAACATCATATTCTCTATCATGACTCTCTATTAATACTGACTGGAGGCTTTAGTGGGTGTTCTAAGTTTAAATCTCGTTATTGAACAAAAGTAAAAGTTAAACAGTAGACTCAGCAACCATCATGTGGAATAATTTCTGGTGTAAACAAATTAAACCTAATAACTAGGAGTGTTCACAGTGCAATGCGGTGTGGTTTTGAACCATTTTTAGCACTATACTTTGCAGTGTCGTTTATCCATAACCATAATCACACCATCCTTCATTTTTGCAGTCAAATGTGTGGTGCAGTGTATAAGATGCAGTTCAAAGTCGGTATATTTTTCAAATTTTGGGTTTTTCCTGCCCAGCCCAAAACTGATTTTCTCCTTTGTTTTGGGCCAAGTTTTAAATTAGTGAGCTAGTTTTTCTTTATTTTGGGTTGGTTTTCTTAATCAACACTTGCTATGGTTATTGAACAATAAATAATATATTTAATATTTTAAAAAATAAATATATTAAGAGCAAGACTTAGGTAAAGTACTTAGGTGCTGTTCTTTAGGTTCCCCTTTTAAGATTCTGCCATTTGGATTTGTTCTCATGGGATGGAAGTGTATTTTTTAGTTAAGTAACCACATAATTGAATCTTAAGAGAGGAATTTAAGGTACTATACCTAAGTTTTGTCCATATATTAATATATAGAGAGGGTACGGGGCGTTGCAGTTTGTTCGGTTTTCTTATTATAAAACCGCAAACTGCATTGCACCATGTAGTGCAGTGCAGTGCGGTGCGGTACACTGTTACTCACGGTGTAGTTATACCACTTTGCGAGCGGTTTAATGAACACCCCTACTAATAACTAAGTTTATGAACTAAAAAGCAGCATCTTGTTTACAATACTTTGATGCTTTGGATTTTCTTAAATTTCTCATCTAGCCTAATCCTTATCTTGTAATTTGAAATACAGTAATAACTTTATGAGTATTTTCCTTTTTTATGCCTTTCAAACTAATTAATTATTACACAATAAATTGATGAATCCATGTTAAGACTCTGCATTTAAAACCTTGCCCAGATAAGGCAAAGCATGCTTGCCAAGTTGCATTGAAGTCCAAAATTAGTATAACATTTAATTCACAAGAGTAGTGACTAGTGGGCTCCACTTTTTTTTTTCCCCTTGGGATAAGTATATTTGAATGCAAATCCTCTGTAGCACTTTTTGTGTACCACTCTATATTCCACAAATTACTATGTGTCATGTTTTGATTTTACTTTCCTTATAAAAAACTGAAGTTTAAAATGGAAAGTAATCATACACACGGTAAATAGTGATTGGTGAAATATAGAGTAATACACAAAAAATGATACAGATGATTTGCATTTAGTATATTGGATGGCCTCTACTTAGCCAGCAAAGCAGCCATGTTAGCCAAACCATAAAATTGTAATTATCATACCATTTAAGAGCAATGCTACCATTTAAGAGCAATAAATGTGAAAAATATTGTCATTTTTTTGAATGTATATTGTGCTATATACATTTAAAAAAAAATGACAATATTTTTATTGATGTGACAAGCTTCTATTAGTTTTTATTTGGACCCATCACAAATATCACTTTTTTACCTACTACACACTAACAATCTATCACATCAACATGTGTTGTGTTTATAGATTGTCTCTACCATCTAATGTCTATGACCTCAATCCTTAATGAGTAATTATTTAGTATTTTAGAAATAATACTTCTTCTCTTCACATAAATTGTAGACTACAATGAATTTAAATAGTGAGACTTAGTATGTGAGAAAGAAAAATATTACTCATGAAGTAATGAATAATCTTTTTCTCAAAAAAGAAAAAAAAATGTTGAATAATTAGCAAGTGAGTGAGAATAATAATTACCAATTGAGTATCAACTTGCCATACATAGCAACAAAATATTTATTATGTTTCATAATCAAACAAAGTCAAATTCAAATTTGCATCTTTCTAATGCATGCATTGGTGAAATATATAGCAATATTTCATTTCTACCATATTTTACCAATTGTTTCAAGTACACAGATGCTCAATCCTGAGCATCGTATATGTAACCGTCGGCTAAATAGGTAAAAACTTTGTAAGACTTCCTTCTTTAGACGACACTTCACCACCTTGCCTGTTTGACGTGCACGTGGCTTGCTAACCTTTGCATGTATAGGAGCTAAGACACTATATGAACCCCTTTTTCTCTCACAATCTCACTCACTATCTTATTACTATCTTTCTCTAGGGTAACAATGGTGCTAATTTCTGAGTACAGTGAGGATAACAAGGCTATGGAGTCGCAGATCCTTAAGCCCTTGGCGACGGAAGGGCAGGAGAGTTTTTACTTGGAAAAGGGGCAACATTCAGGCACTGTGCGTGTCGTAAAATTAGATGGGGTAATTTTCCTATACCTCTGATTTTTTAAAACAATTTATAATTTTGACCCTTGAAAGAATAGATCTGGTTTTTGCATGGTTGATCTGATTCTTGTTGGGTTTGTTCTTTTTTTTTTTTTTCTCAAGAAGTGTTTCATTTGTTGACTTTTTTGGTTTTTTTTTTTTTTTTTTTTTTAAGAGGGGACAAGATCTGCAAACAAAATCATCAAGTGCCCATTAAAACAATAGTGTGTATATGTTCATCCACATATAGGAGTGTATATGATGATCATGGTGAGTAGATGGTCATATATAAAAATAGGGTTTGAAAAGGAGAGGATTAGAACAACTTTGCAAAGAGTTGTATCTTCCTAACAGTTACAAACCCCTGTCAAAAGTTGTAACCCCTCATAAAGAGTCACACTTGTTCATCCAAACAACACCACCCATACAGGAATTTATCACAATTCAAGGATAAATGTATGAGTTTTTTCTTACAAAATTCATTAAACAGAATAAACGAATTGAGAACTCTATCTCGGAAATGAAACTACCTTGTCCACTTCTTCAAAATTAATGTCACAATCACTGGGTAGCTTAAACGAGACTGAGATCTCCCCAGCCAAACTGGTACTACCCCGCTGCTTTTTGAGCGGGGTCGCCTGTGTTTTCAACAGCAAATACAAAGATAGCATTGTTAACATCGTGAAGAATATAATTTGCATGAGAAAACTTTCATGTCAAATAACCTAAACTGGAAAACATATCAAATAATAATATAGACGAGGATTTGTGTAAAAGTTTACCGTGTTGATAGCAAGATTTTTGTTTGCACAATCCAGTACCGGTGGTTGGTATGATATAGGCACAGCTTGAACTGCACCATTGTCGTTGGTCCCATCCTCGTTTTTTCCCGCCTGTTTCCTTAAGTAAGACGTGGATTGCTATTGCAAAATAAAAGATAGGAAATTGTTAGCATGGATTGTGAAATTCATATCTGTATCATGCACAGACCCTAACAACAAAAGGTGAAAAGAACCACTTACAGATATCACGTGTTTGAGAATTTTGCGAAGTTTAGCAAGGAGGCCATTGTCTTGAGAAAAACAACCCTCAACTACTGGTTTTGGAACATAGGGTTGTATCTCCCACCCCGTGATGTTCTCCACCTTAATGGGATTTTGGGAGTCTGACATATTGGCCTATAGAGATAGATTGATAGAATAGAAAAGAGAATTGTGTGAAAATGATAGAACAATTGAGACATATAAATAGTGGGAGTCCGAGCCAGTTCAATGTTCAAATCCTTTCGCCCAGATACAACTTATAAAAATTGACACCAAATAGGGTTTGATTCCTTTCCATTTCAGCACGGTGTGTTCCATATAAAGAACCATTGCCACGGTATCTAAAATAGGTTTTTTGAATAGGAATCTAAGACGCTAAACCAAATATAAAGTTACCAAATCCCATGGTGAAAATGTTACCTTATGTACCAATATTACCGCGTTTTACTTAGACTACCATCCTAATTTGTTGACCCTTCCAGAAATCTAAACCCTAACATTTGTTGGCTGCCACCAGAACCCATTGTTAACTTTAAACTATCTCTTCAATCTAATTTATGGAAATGATTCAAAAAGCTTGTGTTTATAGAAGTACAAGTTGTTTGCTCCTCGGATTTTCAAGTTGGATTCACTTGTTTAATTACATTGAAAAGGGAATCTAATAATTCTTATGCAACACCATTTCGTTTGAATGATAACGTTAGAGGTGGTTGTGCCCTAAACTTGGGTCCAAGTCTCTTTAGAAACTTGCAATATTTTTTTCCTCCTTTTACATTTGGGATCACCTAACAAAAGGAAAATTATGAAATATATATATACACACACGCACACACATGAAATAAGCTTCCTAATTCCTAGTCTACTTATGTGTTAGAAATACATTCCCTCTCTCTTTTATGTGTGTGCTTGTTTCTAAAATAAATAAACAAAAATCATAGTATATTTATAATGAACTATCATATTATTATTAGATCTTGCACAAATTGTTTAGCATTATATAGATCTTATGTTATTAATGATGAAGCCTTATTAATTTCTCATCAATCAAACCATAAAAAATGCAATTGCACTAAAAAAATATGATCTAATAATAATAAATGATGCCAAATTATCTCAAATGATATAAATATTAATTTCTCATCAATCAAACCATAAAGATGTAAGTGAACTAATTAATAAAGACGTTCTACTATCGATGTTCCAACTTATTCTATTAACGATAAATGATTAGATGTCTTGTCCCATATTCTTTATGTTAGCTTTATTTTAGATACAAGATAAAAATTCTACTATAACCTAATCTAAGTGTATATATGTGTGAAACTCCCTCTTGAAGACTTGAATCCTGGCTCTTACCCTCCACACCCTACAAGTATTTATACTTGTAAAGTGACTATCATGCCAAGGGTGCGCGGTAGTTAAATCTTATGTTACTAATGAAATCATAAAAATGCAAGTGTACTAGTAAATTTGATCAAATAATAACAAATGATACCAAACTTTGATTCTATTAGCTGCTAACAATTAACAATCAATCATCATATCTCACATGAGTGATACACCTTCACTTAGGCTCAGCGCTTATAAGCTAAAGGTGAGAGGCGTCTCTCCCCAATATGGGAATGAGCAAATCCGTGAGGGTCTTACCCAAAGCGGACAATACCTTCTAAGGGAGAGGTTGTCCCTCCACAATCATCATTCAACCCATAAAATGCAAGTGAATTAATATAGTTGTTCTTATAAAAACAAATTATGACAATTTTGATTCTATTAACGATAAACGGTATACCGTCAAGTCTTGTATTATACCGGTCATCTCATATTAAATAAATCTTATGTCACTAATGATGAAGGATAACAAACTTATTAATTTCACATTGATCAAACCAAAAAAGTGCAAGTGTACTACTAAATATGATCTAATAATAACAAATGATATGATATTTGATTTTATTAACGGTTAACGGTCTACCATCATATCTCATATACAGATTTTATTAACGGTAAACGGTTAACAAATGATATCATATTTGATTTTATTAACGGTTAACAGTCAACCATCACATCTTATATACAGATTTTATTAACGGTTAACGGTCAACCATCATATCTTATATTGTATAGATCTTATATCACTAATGATAAAGGATAAAAACCTTATTAGTTTCTAATCAACCAAACCCTAAATATCCAAGTGTATTAATAATTTTTTTTTAAATAATAACAAATAATACAAAATTTGATTCTATTAATGGTTAGTGGGTAATGGTTACGATCATGTCTTGAACTCATGGATAAGAATAATCACTTCCATTGGGCTCCAATTAACACTCAATTATCCTTGAAGTTGATCGTTTTGCAGCATTGATATATATGATTAGGGTTTAAAATTAAGTGTGTAAAAAAAGGTAATTAAAAATCATCTAGTACTCTTTCTTAAGGCTCAATTATTATTACTACCAACTACTTAGGGTTGTGGCCCTGTAGTTAGAGTATGAGTGTGGGATAGGTCGTGAGATACTCTCAATGACCTTGGTTTGATTTAAAATTATTGTTGCTTATCGCTTGAAACAATTAGATCTTGAGTGAGATTGAAATTAGGCTATAATTCAATTTTCTTAACATTTTTTCAAGGGAATATATGTTTAGATCCCCATTTGAAGCCTCCTTTTAGATCTGTTTATATATATCCTGTAAGTATTGGGTTATCCAGAATAAAATCTATTATGGTTATGTCCAGATTTCAAATCACCCTTTACCTTCATTACTAAAATATATATATTAATTTTCATAAAAATAAATAAATAAATAATATGGTTCAAATATTATGATAGATTCTCAATAAAGTTAGGTTTAAAAGCTCTAAATTTGACACAAGCTTTTGAAAAAGGATGTATAATAGNTATATGAAAATGTAACCAACGAATAAAGTAAGTTGTAAGTTATAATAAGATTTAGAAAATAATGAAATAATACAATAGGAAGACAACAATAAAAATTATCGTAAAATTATTTTAAAAAAAAGTCCAAAATTGTAATATAAAATTCTTAGTTATATAGAAAGACTGTTTTTTTTTTTCTAATGTATGTACAGATATTATCAATTAAAAAAAGAAATGTTAAAAAAACTTGAAGAAAAAATTTTAATAGTAATTTTGTAGGTCAAGAAGAAAAAAAAATGGTTTTAAATAAAAATTTTATGTACAGAAACTTAACTAAATATTATTTTTTATTGATATTTATGGTCTTATGACTCAATTGTATATATTCGGCTAACTGATTGGGTGCCCAAAGACGAAGAAATTATGAAGTTTGCAGCAATGTATTTTTTTCAAAAACAAAAGCAAGGTAATCAGCAAAACACTAGCTAATTACTCACATCTAGAAATTCTAACTAAAGGCCCGCTATCAATCGTCATTAAACCTGAAATACACAACCTCAAAGGCTTCATCAACACGCGGTATAAAGTTGATCAGTGCACATTGTTCATTGTAGGAAGCAATGAAACTTGAGGATCCACCATCATCGCGCTCCATTAGAACAGGAATATCATTGCCCTGCACTAGATCAGGATTGGCTTCCACCATAGCAGGATTGTTTGGCACCATTTCCACAGGATTAGCTTGCTGGTTCACAGGATTTTCTTGCTCTTGTGTCGGAATGGCAGCAACAGAAGCTGGGGGTGGTGGGGCTGCATCTTTTGGCACTACAGGAAATGCTTGCTCCTGTATAGGAATGGCAGCAACCGAATCTGGGGGTGGGGCTGCACTGATGTTTTCTTCTTGTTTTGGCTTTACAGGATTTTCTTTCTTTTGTGTAGGTTTGGCAGCAACAGAATCCGGGGGTGGGTCTGCAAAAATGTTCTCTTCTACGTCATAATCCTCATCCGCATCCATCTCATTATTTCCTGCAATCAGTGAGACTTTGAGAAAACAATAAAATTAAAGAGCTAGACGATTCTGAATAGAAAACTTGATCCACACGTTAGATAATTAACAACAGGAAATTTATCTTGCACACTCACTAATGAATATTTTATAAACACAAGAAAAATGCTAGAGTTATAAACTGCAGATATAGTGAATAATTATTGGTAAGAAAAAAAGTGATATAAGTGATGGATCTTAGTAGATTTAAATGAGAACCAGTACGAATTTATTTTTCAACAGTTTATAAAAAAAGTTTGTGGATCTAAACATTATACACAATGTCCATACTTTAATCTCAAATGTGGATATAATTTTTATTTTTTTATATAAGAATGTTTCGCATTTAGCACATGAGACTGATGGTGTATGTTAGTAAGTGTGAGATAATTACGTACCCTGTCCCTGTGGCACATTTTGTTCCCCGTTGAACATATTAAGAAGATTTTGATTTGCAATGTACAGCCACTCCTCAACATATAGACGCTTTCTTTTTTCCTCTTCAGTTTCAGGGGATGTACGGCGGTAAAAGTTGTAACCATAGGAAGGATTAATGAGCTCCACAATATATCCATCATCATCTACCAATTCCTCCATTGTCTCTATGTATTTCACTTCGACTGTCTTTGTCTTGTGTTCTTCACGAACCTCAGATGACATGCGCGCCTTCTTCTTCTTTGATATAACACTACTACCACCTTCAGCTGTTGGAGAGGTCCTCTTCCTCTTCAGTATTTCTTTCTTTTGTTCGGATTTCTGTGCCTGAAAATATTACAGTGCCGAGATATTAATGAACAGATTTTTTACTATCATCAAGGTATAATTTTTTCAGTAATTCTTAAATGCCAAACATGTAGTTTTGAATCTCGAACTCACCGAATTATCAGCTTCAGCATCAGCTTCCCTGGCCTTTTTTGGCTTCGGTTTATCTGGATAAACCTCATAAAGCAGAAAATTGACAACCTCAACGGTCGACCGGAATGTTCGGTTTGATTTTTCATGATGATAATACTGCATGGAACATTATATATATGTTATGTTAACAACGCATTAACTTCTTAATTATGATCCTTTAATTTCATGGAAATAAGTATTGTAGGAATTTTTAAATTGCACCCTTCAACAAATATGCTTTACTTTAAGTTCATTACGAGGCAACAAAAGTTAGTGAGATCCAAAAAAAAAAAAAAAAGTCAATCAAATTACCACATCGAATCTTCCATTGCTGCGTTTTCTTCGTATAATTTTCCATCCATCTAGCCTCTCAACAAAAGAAAACTGACGCACATTCTGAGTATTAGAGTCCTTCGGATCCACATCTTGAGGAAGAGGGGACAAGATCTGCAAACAAAATCATCAAGTGCCCATTAAAACAATAGTGTGTATATGTTCATCCACATATAGGAGTGTATATGATGATCATGGTGAGTAGATGGTCATATATAAAAATAGGGTTTGAAAAGGAGAGGATTAGAACAACTTTGCAAAGAGTTGTATCTTCCTAACAGTTACAAACCCCTGTCAAAAGTTGTAACCCCTCATAAAGAGTCACACTTGTTCATCCAAACAACACCACCCATACAGGAATTTATCACAATTCAAGGATAAATGTATGAGTTTTTTCTTACAAAATTCATTAAACAGAATAAACGAATTGAGAACTCTATCTCGGAAATGAAACTACCTTGTCCACTTCTTCAAAATTAATGTCACAATCACTGGGTAGCTTAAACGAGACTGAGATCTCCCCAGCCAAACTGGTACTACCCCGCTGCTTTTTGAGCGGGGTCGCCTGTGTTTTCAACAGCAAATACAAAGATAGCATTGTTAACATCGTGAAGAATATAATTTGCATGAGAAAACTTTCATGTCAAATAACCTAAACTGGAAAACATATCAAATAATAATATAGACGAGGATTTGTGTAAAAGTTTACCGTGTTGATAGCAAGATTTTTGTTTGCACAATCCAGTACCGGTGGTTGGTATGATATAGGCACAGCTTGAACTGCACCATTGTCGTTGGTCCCATCCTCGTTTTTTCCCGCCTGTTTCCTTAAGTAAGACGTGGATTGCTATTGCAAAATAAAAGATAGGAAATTGTTAGCATGGATTGTGAAATTCATATCTGTATCATGCACAGACCCTAACAACAAAAGGTGAAAAGAACCACTTACAGATATCACGTGTTTGAGAATTTTGCGAAGTTTAGCAAGGAGGCCATTGTCTTGAGAAAAACAACCCTCAACTACTGGTTTTGGAACATAGGGTTGTATCTCCCACCCCGTGATGTTCTCCACCTTAATGGGATTTTGGGAGTCTGACATATTGGCCTATAGAGATAGATTGATAGAATAGAAAAGAGAATTGTGTGAAAATGATAGAACAATTGAGACATATAAATAGTGGGAGTCCGAGCCAGTTCAATGTTCAAATCCTTTCGCCCAGATACAACTTATAAAAATTGACACCAAATAGGGTTTGATTCCTTTCCATTTCAGCACGGTGTGTTCCATATAAAGAACCATTGCCACGGTATCTAAAATAGGTTTTTTGAATAGGAATCTAAGACGCTAAACCAAATATAAAGTTACCAAATCCCATGGTGAAAATGTTACCTTATGTACCAATATTACCGCGTTTTACTTAGACTACCATCCTAATTTGTTGACCCTTCCAGAAATCTAAACCCTAACATTTGTTGGCTGCCACCAGAACCCATTGTTAACTTTAAACTATCTCTTCAATCTAATTTATGGAAATGATTCAAAAAGCTTGTGTTTATAGAAGTACAAGTTGTTTGCTCCTCGGATTTTCAAGTTGGATTCACTTGTTTAATTACATTGAAAAGGGAATCTAATAATTCTTATGCAACACCATTTCGTTTGAATGATAACGTTAGAGGTGGTTGTGCCCTAAACTTGGGTCCAAGTCTCTTTAGAAACTTGCAATATTTTTTTCCTCCTTTTACATTTGGGATCACCTAACAAAAGGAAAATTATGAAATATATATATACACACACGCACACACATGAAATAAGCTTCCTAATTCCTAGTCTACTTATGTGTTAGAAATACATTCCCTCTCTCTTTTATGTGTGTGCTTGTTTCTAAAATAAATAAACAAAAATCATAGTATATTTATAATGAACTATCATATTATTATTAGATCTTGCACAAATTGTTTAGCATTATATAGATCTTATGTTATTAATGATGAAGCCTTATTAATTTCTCATCAATCAAACCATAAAAAATGCAATTGCACTAAAAAAATATGATCTAATAATAATAAATGATGCCAAATTATCTCAAATGATATAAATATTAATTTCTCATCAATCAAACCATAAAGATGTAAGTGAACTAATTAATAAAGACGTTCTACTATCGATGTTCCAACTTATTCTATTAACGATAAATGATTAGATGTCTTGTCCCATATTCTTTATGTTAGCTTTATTTTAGATACAAGATAAAAATTCTACTATAACCTAATCTAAGTGTATATATGTGTGAAACTCCCTCTTGAAGACTTGAATCCTGGCTCTTACCCTCCACACCCTACAAGTATTTATACTTGTAAAGTGACTATCATGCCAAGGGTGCGCGGTAGTTAAATCTTATGTTACTAATGAAATCATAAAAATGCAAGTGTACTAGTAAATTTGATCAAATAATAACAAATGATACCAAACTTTGATTCTATTAGCTGCTAACAATTAACAATCAATCATCATATCTCACATGAGTGATACACCTTCACTTAGGCTCAGCGCTTATAAGCTAAAGGTGAGAGGCGTCTCTCCCCAATATGGGAATGAGCAAATCCGTGAGGGTCTTTACCCAAAGCGGACAATACCTTCTAAGGGAGAGGTTGTCCCTCCACAATCATCATTCAACCCATAAAATGCAAGTGAATTAATATAGTTGTTCTTATAAAAACAAATTATGACAATTTTGATTCTATTAACGATAAACGGTATACCGTCAAGTCTTGTATTATACCGGTCATCTCATATTAAATAAATCTTATGTCACTAATGATGAAGGATAACAAACTTATTAATTTCACATTGATCAAACCAAAAAAGGCAAGTGTACTACTAAATATGATCTAATAATAACAAATGATATGATATTTGATTTTATTAACGGTTAACGGTCTACCATCATATCTCATATACAGATTTTATTAACGGTAAACGGTTAACAAATGATATCATATTTGATTTTATTAACGGTTAACAGTCAACCATCACATCTTATATACAGATTTTATTAACGGTTAACGGTCAACCATCATATCTTATATTGTATAGATCTTATATCACTAATGATAAAGGATAAAAACCTTATTAGTTTCTAATCAACCAAACCCTAAATATCCAAGTGTATTAATAATTTTTTTTTAAATAATAACAAATAATACAAAATTTGATTCTATTAATGGTTAGTGGGTAATGGTTACGATCATGTCTTGAACTCATGGATAAGAATAATCACTTCCATTGGGCTCCAATTAACACTCAATTATCCTTGAAGTTGATCGTTTTGCAGCATTGATATATATGATTAGGGTTTAAAATTAAGTGTGTAAAAAAGGTAATTTTTATTCGTTGGTTACATTTTCATATATATATATATATATATATATTCTCAGTTATATTTTAAAATATTGCCAGTAATAAATTTATCAAGATATTTTATTTGAGATTTAATTATTCTCTCTCTCTAATTAAAAAATTTTACAAATAAAACAAACGCTAATATAAATTTATGATATGACATGAATAAAATAAATTTTAAAAGTGTAAAACAATTTAACCTAATTTATTAAAATCATTTTATTAACTTCACTTAATAACATAATTTTCCTCATAAGAGACTAGTTTACAAAAATTAGAGTCTTGAGTTATTAGGAAAAATTGATTGTCAATTACAATTCCACGCACTCATCACAAATTAATTTTTGTTTTTGGTTGAAACAGGGTTTACAAGGGGATTGGAGTTATGTTGAGCCAATATTCTCGGGCTCTCTTTGAAGACAGGGAAGGATTGTACAACTCAATTATGTGTTTGTATTTTCCATTTATCATGCTATAATTTTGGGGCACTTTTGTTATGGGAGTCTTAGACATTGGCCCCTAGAGAAGTCATCCTAGATTTGCCTTTAATATGTGGTTGATGAACATTTGCATATATCCAAGAAATTAATGAATATTCAAAAGTAAAAGAATTTGGCAGTTGTTAGGCTCAGTTTATTATATGATATATATTTACATCAACTTCTGTTAAGTATAAATTAGGCTAAATTTATGCATTCAAATATAAAATGGGCAAAGTGCAGCTTTGATATAAGTTTGCAGCACGGAAAATGTAGCTTAATTTTATATAAGTTACACTATAGCCCTATGCTAATTAGAAATTACTATAATCCAAAAAACACGCTCCATTCGACTATTTGTGGTCTGTTTGGTAGCGTTGTTTAAACAACAATTTTCATTGTTTCAACATCACAATACGTATTTTCACAATACTTAAATAATGATACTAAAAATCTCTTACCAAACTTCCCTTTGATTTCAACTAAGGCAAAGGGAATTGGTAAGCAAAAACTCAATGGAAGGGCAGTTAAGCTCGTGAATGATATGTGAATTCACTTGTACCTTGACTTTTTAATAATAAAAAATAATTATTGTAAAAGTATTGTTTTACTTCTTTTTTTGAAAGTGTAAATAAACTAATGAAATATGAGCTCACATATTTTAAGCATAGTCTATGACTTGAAAAAAAAAAACCCTTTAAAAATTCATGAGAGTTTTTATTTTGACAAGATGTAATCAATGATTAATGCATTGGGATGCAGTTGGAAGTGAGCCCATGATACTGGAATTATTTATCGACTACACAAAGAGCCTTAATTAAATCTTAATAATGAAGAAAAAAGAAAAGGTCAATTTTTTTTACTGGTTTTCTTATACTAGTTTTTCTTCAGGTTTCATGTATTTTCCTTTCCCAGTCTTGTGACAAAGTTGAAAAAAAAAACGCTAGGTCACCCATCAATTCAAACCTTTTTATTGTCAAGAAGTACTTCGTAAGTTTGACCTAAAGAAAATCATTCACACTCAAATGACGACCATAATTTATAATGCATTTACAAACTTCGTTAGGAAGTGATATATAACACACACGCATATATATATATACACACACACACACACACCAGAGCCTCTGTAATGAACATTATAAGTTGAATGGGTTGAATAAGTTGGATGTAGAGAACCCTAATAAATCTCTGTAATAAATTTCCTGTCCGAATAAGACAAAAGCGGTTTATTGACTTAGCTCCTCGCTTTGCCACCCTATATCTATTTTGCATGTAATGAAATCCACAAATTTCAAAAAAGAATCTGTGTGTATGTACCAATAAAAGAAGAGTGAGCGTTACATGCATATAGATGCTTGATATATTCTCCACTTTTGTAACCTTTATAAATAAGTCTTCTCTATGAGTCTGTGACACACACTGTGAGCGCACACAGTGAGTTATTATGGATGAGAACAATTCAAGAGGGCTAAACAAAATGGAGACGACGGAAGGGCAGCCCAGAATGCTGAGCGAGGATCAACAGCAGCCCCAAATGCCAAAAGTACATTTTTTTGATGGAAGAGAATATGGATTGCCAGAGGGATGGATAGTGGAACAAAGGCCACGGACCTCTGCTAAGTACTTTGGGAAAATAGACCAGGTAATAGCGTTATACTCAGCATCTCTTCTTTTGCAGCAGTATTAGGTTTTATATGGCTTAGAAGGCTCCAGACTTTTGATCTAATTTTGCAAGTGAATTTTATAATTCTTGAAATTGGAGACATCTCATGATAAAAAGTTTGAATCTAGGGTTTTTTTTTTTTTTTTTTCTTTAGACATTGTTAATTACTAATTCTTCTAAAAGCTTAAGAAGATATTGGGAAATGATAAATTTAATCATTTAAGCACACATAATTTTGATTCTCAAAAAAATAGAAAGCACACATATTTCTAACATTTTCCTCACATGTAGCACATTTAATTCTAACATTTTCCCTTACATGTAGGATTAAACTCTCTTTTAATAGATGAAGCACAACACATGTGATTTTAAATGGAAAATAGAGTGGAGGAGTTAGGGATTGAACCCAAGACCTATTACTTTGATACTATGTTCAATTAATGATTCACCCAAAAGTTTAAGTTATTAAAAAATAGTAAATTTAATCATTTAATTACATAATTCTATCATACATAATTTTAGTTAAATTACTTAGTGTCTTGTAAATTAAAATTTTTTTTTTAATGTTCGAATATATAGTTAATTTGTTTGTTTCAATATTAGCATTTTTTGAAATATGGATTATTTTTCAAAAAGTATTTTCTAGCAAACTATCTTATTTTTCTATGTTTGGTAGTGACTTTAAAATAAGTTGGAAACTATCTCTTTACTGATCTTATTTAGTTTCATTTGAAATAGAGTTTTTTTCCTTATTTAGGTTTGTGTCAAATATAATTGTTTTTTAGAAAATTTTAGCTGAAAACAACTCTATCTCATACCTTTGATCTAATTTTTTTAAAATATTACCAAACATAGAAAAATACAAAAAACTATTCTCACATAAAGTTTTTCCTTGAAATAAATAGAGCATAAACCAAATTTATGCATGTAGAAAATGCTTTCTTTTGCAAACTCTTATGCATAAAAATAAATAATAAAAGTAAAAAAAAGTAAAAGAAAGGACTTTTTGTCTCTTTTTTTTTTTTCTTTTTTTCTTTTTTTTTATAGGGAGTTTATTGTCATACTAGTTGGGTGTGTTTGCTAATTGATTTCTCTTTGTATTTTTTAATCTTATTTCCTTATATACAAATTTAAAGTATAATTATACTTTAAAAAAACTTTCAATATATTTAAAAATAAAATTTCAAGAAAGCAAAGAAAAAACAAATTGCATCTCAAAGATATTGCTTTCTTTTAGGCGTAGAGATAGATTTAAGGGTTCAGATACGTGGGATTGAAGAGAAATATAATTTTTGGCGCTGAAAATTGAGAGAAAAAAAAAAAAAAAAAAGTGGAGGCACGGGAAAGAGAGTGAAAAATATTTTGTTATTTGTGCGGCTCAACGTGTCAGTTCATTAAAGTAGCGTGTAGGGCCTCTCTATTCTATGTTTTTTAAGCCTTTGAAAACTGAGAAATAAAAACAACTTAAAACCCATTTTCAATTTCCTTCATAATATGGAAATTAGAAATAGTTTTTGATTTTTGCCTAAAATAAGTTACAAACAAGTTTTTTTTTTTTACCTTAGGAAACAGAAAATTGTCATTGAAAACAAAAAATTGAGGAGAAAAAGATTACCAAACATAGCCTAAATATTGTGATTGACAAGCTTTACTAGTCATTACAATTAACTTCCTTTGAGGTGTCTAAACCATGGAATTGTAGGCATAACAATAGAGGAAAAGTAATCCCTGAATATGTCTTTTCTTCCTAAACACATCGAAAGAATTATAGGAGGTTGACTCCAAGAAGTTGCAAGCATTATTATTGCTTGATAAAAAAAGATTCTCCAATGCGAACTCATCAACTTTACACCACGTGGCCTGCAATAAAAATATTATTATTACTTAATTAATAACAACATATTTCCCGTGATTCCATGACAAAAACTATATATTCTTTGAGATACTAATTATTGACAAAACATACAGAACATCAACAACTTCTTCCTTGAAAAGTAAAGAAAAATAGAGTAGAAATTACATTACATGCAAAAATTATGGCCACATATAGAAATCAAACTGACACAATCATGACCAAAAGCAAAAGGAAAGCAATTCCCACATTTAAGCTATAGCCACAGTTTTAGTAAATAAACCTTATACCATATATATGGTAGCTGTGTAAATGAAGAAAACACTGCCGATCGAGGTGATCCTACTATTCCTAGGGGTTGAGGTTGCCACTCTCACGGTCGTGGATCTGGCTGTAATGGAGATTCTAAATATAACAACCTTCCTAATTCATGTGGCCAATTCTTTGATGGGAACACTGATACCCCAAACCATGAATCTTGCTCTCGCTGTCAAATCTATTACGAATTCGATCATATGATAGCAACCTATTGTTATTGCTACTCAACCTCAGCACCTCCTCTAGAGATCTCTTTGCTCACCTTGCCTTCTATGGTGTCCATTCTCAGATTTCAAGCTGATTACTAGATATTGGTGACACTTATCATGTCATTTCAAATCTTACCAGTATAACTACTCGTGAAGATTGTTAATTGTGTCCATGAGCATCATTATGTTGGTAATGGCAAGGCCTGATCGAAGGACCTTCTCTCACATTGGCTCTACATACGCCTCCTTCCTTGTTGTGTTTTTAATGTTTCCATGTTTTCTCTATACCAAATCCTTACTCTCAATTTATCACCCTTGCAAAGATAATGATTTTTTCTTTGAAAGTTCATCCCTTTCATTTCTTTGCCTAGGATTAGGTCACCATGAAGAAGAGCGAATGAGTCTGGTCTCTACAAATTTTCATCCACCACTCCAAATTCTTGCCCTTCGTTAGTGCTCGCGTGTCTGAATGTGTTGACTCCATGCATGTCAATTACGGTAATCTTGTCATTTGCCTCTTTCTGTAATGAAATCTTGTGGTTCTGTTTTAGTGATTGTTAAATTACTGATTCTCTCAAAATCGGTAATTTATGCTATATTTGGTTGTCACATAACTCATATTTTAAAATTTATATCTCAGTTCTCATAAATCATTTCTAACTCCCTATTTTCTCTTAATACATTCCACACCGTGTTTGGTATCAGAACTCCCCTTGGTTTTTAGTTTGGAAAACCCAACTTTAACTCAGTTTGGGTAACCCATTAGTCAAAACGGCTACTGTCTTTTCTCTTTAAAACCAGCGTGAGAGTTTTGAGACAAATACTAGAACAATCTCTCTCCACATAAACGAAACCCCAGTGGAACCAAAAAAGAAGTGACAAAATGAAACCCACACACAGGTCGCTTGAGTCTTTAGCCTCAAACCCATAGATCAACGGCCATTTCTCTCTCCCTAGACCGGCGGCCCTTTCTCTCTCTCTTGCCGTGTGAATTTTCCCAAATTAGTACTCTCACGTCTCTCTTGCAGTCACATACCTTAACTATCAAAAGGCTTCTTTTCCTTTTCCACTCTAAAACACCTAACCCTAGTAAAAAAAAAAATATATATATATATATATATATTCTCGAATTATGCCAAAAAAAAAAAAATTATGATCCTAACCCATTTATAAGAATATGATGAGGAAGGACCCATAAATACCCACATATATATATATATATATATATATTTGAGAAACATAAATACCCACATATATTTAACCAAAGAAACCTATATAAATATCAGACCAACCCATAAAAATCTACAGATATTTAACCAAAAAACCTAAACCAAAGAGTTTTGAAACAAAGAAATGAAGGTTAGATCAACTCACTTGAAAGAATTCTGTTGGATTAAGAGAGATGTGAGAACTTGAGGTTGAGAGATGAAGAATGAGGCAAAGCTCTGTGTGTGTGTTGTTGCGTCCAAGTGCAGGTGAAAAAACTTTGTTTTAGAAATGTGAGTTTCCATTTCAGAATCAAGCGGCAAAGAGCCGTTGGCTCTTATTATTGTTGACTAACTTATAAGTGAGACAACACTAACGTGTGCGTTCCAACCATGTCTATTTTATTACAATTAAGCCACTTAACTCAATTTCCTTTAATCCGAAAACTTTAAACTTTTGTTCTCATAACTCGCTATTCATTCTCACATTTTTGAGAGATGAATTATGAGAATTAAGGAAAAAAAAAATTAAACCAAACAAGATAAGAGGTGGTGAGGCCCATGGAAAACAAGAAATGGGTTATGAAAATTAAGTACTTGTGGCTAAACCAAACATAGCCTTAACATAGTATCAAAGTAGAAGGTCACGAGTTCACTCCATATTTTAAGTGGTACTAGTGAAAACAAAAACGAAGAATAAAGATTGGACACTGTTCCAACGGTCACAAGCTCAACAGTAACTTAGATTTAAACAAATCTGAAACTCAAAATGGTGACATTTATCTAAATGATAAATGGCATCGTTTTCTCTTATGTCTAGCATGTTTTATTCAAGGCAGCAAAACGATGTCATTTGGGATTGTTCTTCCTCACCGAGCAAAATCTGGACTTGCTTTGTTCTAACTAACTAAGCTCCAGATATTTTCGGTACTGTCAAATCTATTATAGATTAGTTAGAGTTTGTTAGATAGGATTCTTCTAGAAACTATTATAAGCTATAATGATCAAAGAAAGCAAAGCTTTGTCTTTGATTCTCCAGGTTAGAAACTTTGGATTTACACTCATGGTCAAATTTCCTTGAGTATCAAGAAGATACTGACAAGGCTGAGAGGATGAGCCATCTATATGCTCAATCAAGGAATAGGCTTCTAGTACTATATGATCAACTGGTGCTTTCATGAAATGTAATTCTTGTAGTCAAGCTTGATTGACATCAAATTGAACATATTAGAGAGTAGTAATAGTGGCGAAGGAGATTGAGTTGGAGGTTGAGTTTACTTCTACTGCCTTCAATCATTTTTGTTCTAGTCATAGCATCATACATCAGACCTCATGTCCTCATACTCCTTAGTAGAATGGCACTGCTGAAAGAAAGCATAGGCATCTCATTGAATGTTCTCTTACCATGTTATCACATTCCAATCTTCTTTTGTCCTACTAGTCATATGCAGTTTCCACTGCCACTCATATCATTAATAGACTTCCCACTCCTTTACTTCAAAACAAATCACCTTGGAAGCTTTTGTTTCAGTCCAAACCAGATCTACTTCACCTTAGAACCTTTGGTTGTACATACTTCCCTCTTCTTAAACCTTATAATAAACACAAACTTCAACCACACACTAAGCCCTGCATTTTCCTTGGCTATCTTGCCAACTCAAAGGGTTATGTTTGTTTAGAGCCTAATACACTTCAAATTTACATATCTAGACATGTTTTGTTCAATGAGTTTAAGTTCCTCTTCTGACACAACCCCATCAACATCAATTGCCCATTAGTTGTCATTTCTTTCTCATTTTCCTGTTGCAAACACTCCTTCTCAGTCTGCCACCAACTCTAGTGTCAGCCTAGTCCTAGCCCCTATTCACCCACTGTTTCCACATCACCTATCCCATCTCTCACGCATACTCCTCAGCTACAAGCTCCTATAACTTCTTCCTCTACATCTCACACCATTTCATCATCTCTTATACCTGTTCCTTCTTATGTTGAGCCATTGCAGTCCACTGCTGTGACTTCTGTGCTTATCACTATACCTGCTCAGAACACACATCCCATGACTACCAGGTCTAAGGCTAGCATTTTCAAGCCCAAAGCTCTTGCAACCACTATTTCAAAATCTGCATCCAAGCCTCAAATTAACTATACCATCACTGAACCTCCCTTTTATAAAATTGTTGTACCATTTCCACAATGGTGCTTAGCTATGGATGAGGAGTTTGCTGCTCTTACTAGACAAGGCACCTGGACCTTGGTGCCACCTTCACCATCTCAAAATGTTGTAGGTAGCAAATGGGTCTTCAAGCTGAAACATAATAGTGATAATAGTAGTATAAACAGGTATAAGACCAAATCAGTACTAAAGGGGCTTCATCAACAATATGATGTTGATTTTGAGGAGATTTTCAGTCCAGTAATTAAGCCACCTAATGTCAGAATCATTTTATCTCTTGCTGTTCAGTTCAATTGGCCTTCGAGACAACTAGATGTCAGAAATGCCTTTTTACATGGTTTCTTGAAAGAGGAAGTGTATATGGTACAACCCCCTGGCTATGTGGATCCTGCCTTTCCTAATCATGTATGCCACCTGCAAAAATCTCTCTATGGCTGATTCTTCCTTGTTTATACTGAGGCATGGCACGTTCTTGGTTTTTCTATTGGTTTATGTAGATGATATTGTCCTCACTAGCAATTGTCCCTCTTTCTTACAGTCTTTGATTCAGCAGCTAAGTTTTGAGTTTGAGCTTAAGGATCTTGGCAATTTACACTATTTTCTGGGCTTGCACATTACTTGAACCTCAAAGGGGTTATTTCTAAATCAATCTAAGTACGCTCATAATTTGCTTCTTAAGCACAACATGCTATCTGCTAAGCTTGCCAAGACCCCTTGTGCTCCTAACCTAAGATTAGTTCCTGCTAAAGGTTCTCTCTTTGCTAATCCTCATGTTTATAGGGGTATGGTGGGCTCACTTCACTATTTGACTTTTACAAGGCCTAATCCCAGTTTTGTAGTTCATCAGGTCTACCAGTTTATGTCTGCTCCTAATGAAACTCATTTGATTGTAGCCAAACGAATTCTAAGATATATTAATGGGACTCCCAATTTTGGGGTTTTCTTCTAGTGTGGTCCATTGTCTCTTTCAGCTTTTTCAGATTCAGATTGGGCTGGTGATCCTTTTGATCGCAAATCCACCACTAGATATTTGGTTTATCTTGACTATAATCCAATTACTTGGAACGCAAAGAAGCAAGACACCATGTCCAGATCCTCCACAAAATCCAAGTATAGGGCTCTTGCAACTACTGCAGCTGAGTTGTGTTGGATTCGTCAAGTTTTGAGGGATCTTGGTATATTTCTTTCCTTTCCTTCTAAGCTCTAGTGTGACAACATTTCTGCTCTAGCCATTGCTTCGAACCCTGTTTTTCATGCCAGAACAAAGCATGTGAAAGTGGATTATCACTTTTTTCGTGAACGAGTTCATCACTGTGACCTTCAAATTCGTTACATTGCAACTGGTGACCAATTAGCTGACATTTTTACAAAGAGTCTTTCCTCTTCTCGCTTTAAATTTCTGCGTTCCAAAACCATGGTGTCCATTGACCCCTTAGTTTTAAGGGGGGATGTAAGTGGTACCAATGAAAACAAAAACGAAGAAGAAATATTGGACACTATTCCAACGGTCACAAGCTCAATGGTAACTTAGATTTAAACAAATCTGAAGCTCAAAACAGTGACGTTAATCTAAATGACAAACGACATCATTTTCTCTTATGTTTGTCATGTTTTATTCAAGGCAGCAAAACGATGTCGTTTGGGATTGTTCTTCCTCACTGAGCAAAATCTAGACTTGCTTTGTTCTAACTAACTAAGCTCCAGATATTTTCTCCAACCTGAAGATATTTTCTGTAAAACTGTCAAATCTGTTATAGATTAGTTAAAGTTTGTTAGATAGGATTCCTCTAGAAACTGTTATAAGCTATGATACATTATATACAGAGCAGTGTGTATGTAAGCATAATTAAGCTTGAATGAAAGATAGAGTTTACTTCAGAAAATTCTTTCTCTCTGTTTTTCTCAGTTTCCGCCATTGTTGAATCTTCAAGCTTTTCTTTTTCTTTCACATGTCTGCTCTACTCTACCTCTCATTTAAACTCACCACCCCAATTAAATTGTGTCTTTGCCATATGTGGCATGGTTCATTGTTCACACAGGCAACAAAATGATAAAATTGAACTGCGAAATAGACATTTTGTTTTAATCAGTTTTTCATTCCTCGCTGGTCTTTATGTTTCCAAAAATATTGACACTTTGCATTTGAAACCGCTGCCTATCTCATAAATAGAATGTCTGTCACTTGTTCAATGGTATTTCCCCTTTTGCAAAGCTATTTAATTCTTAGCCGGATTGCAATTTACTCAAGCTATTAGGTTGTTTGTGTTATCCATTTTTACGTCCATACAATTACCACAAAATAGAGTTTCGGTTTGCCTTCTGTTTCTTTCTCAATTACAGTCCCTGCTATCTTGGTTATCGATGTCTTAACCGCACTTATAAACCAAAATTAAAACACACTATTTATAGCAAAAATAGAACATTGCTCGAATACAAAATGAAAGTTGTCTAATGCTTGATTTAATGCTATTGTTACAAACAATATTGCTTGTCAATCTTTTGTAGTTTATCCATATGCTAAAGTCTCATTCTTAGTTTTAAAAGAAAGCTACTTCATTGGATGATCTTGCTAACACTTCCATTTTTCCTACATATATGCATACCATGCTATGATGAATAAATTATGAACCTCAGTAGTCAGTACAATAGGAAAGAAAACTTTCTGTCGGTGAATATGTTATAAAATCTCTTAATGCAATTTTATTTTTGTAATATAAGTTTTTTTTTTTTTGGAGAAACGTAATATAAGTTTATTCAAGATGCATTTCAAAGGTCTATGATATAGCGACTACTCTAGAGTATCGCATTTTTATTTGCCACCTAAAACATGAAGAACACAGTTTATTGGCATATGCACATCTCCATGACTAGACACATGCTAAATACGTAATGTAAAGGAAAAATAAAACAATAGCTCTCATTATCAATCTCAATAATGTATTGCTAAACTTGATTGAATTGGAAGTTTTGACTAGATTATTTTTTTCTATCTCTAAGTTTTAACTCTGATAAATTGACAGTATGTTACTATACTACTCTTGTTAAATTATTAACAAATAGTTGAACTACAACTAGTCTTCCTATCATGTTACTAAATTGATGAAAACAACATAACTGATATGGCAGAGATTGATCCTTGCTTATATTTTCTTTGTATTGTTTTTTTTAATCCAAATGAGCTCTCCCTATTTCTAATTATCTAGGTACGTAGTCTCGCACATAGCTCATTTTCATCTTAAGTGATTTATCAGTAGGAAATTCCCAATTCTAAAGTGACACTCACCTTTATAATCGGGGCTTCCCCACCCTAAATTTTCTAGGAATATTGAGATATACAAGATGCATTCTCAAATCTCACACTAGTTCTTCACAGCATTGGGAATTTGGGACGCATTTTCTTGCTTCGGCTTGCTTTAAATTAAAGTTGACCCTGGTAGTTTAAATTTATTTATGTACAACTGTTGAGCTTTTACTTGTTGCACAAATAATTCAAACCATGATCATGCAGTCATTTGGCAGAATATCGTTACAAGGGAAGTTTATTATGACAATTTTTAAGGGGTGATTCAGCTTTTTAAATGCTGAAATGAGAGGGAAAAGTGAAAGATTATGGCAGCATACGTCGGTATTGGCAATGCGGAATTTAATAGTATATTTCGACTTTAATAATGCCTGGTTGAATGTGTGTGGAGTGTGGTCACTAAACTTCCCTATTTTTGCATAACACCTTCAATTCCATGCTACTTAAAATTGTCACTTCTTTTGTGAGAACTTGCTTCACCTTACAAGTTGGACATGAAGTATTACTAATTTTTTGGCTTCCTGCAAGTTGTTACTTTTATTTATCTTTTCTATCTGCTATTTTAGGACAAAATTGGCCTTTGCCCTTTTCGGGCAAATTATATAGCCTTATGCCCCCTTCCCAAACTAATTAGGGAAATGCCCCTCTTTCGAAACTCCCTAGTTGATATTCTTGATGTTAAAGCTTGAAAAATGTTTGAGCCATTTATTGTTGAAGCTTATGATTGAGGCATTCCCACTTCTTGAATTTGTTAGAACTTGGGATAAATTATTTTGAGAGAGTATGTTTACTATTGAACCTTATGAGACATTCCCACTTCTTGGATTTGTTAGGAATTAAGAAAGGTTATTTTGAGAGACTATGTTTACTGCTAAAGCTTTCGAGGCATTTGCACTTCTTGGATTTGTCAGAACTTAGGAGAGGTTATATTTTGAGAGAATATGTTTACTACTGAATCTTACGACGCATTCACACTTCTTGGATTTGTTAGGACTTTGGAGGGGTTATTTTTCAGCAGTATATTTTCTCATTTTTCTCCAAAAACCACTTAAAGTTAAGACATGATGATATAGCCTTCTTGGCTAATCAGGAAAAGAGTTGTTTTTTGCATTAAAAAAAAAGTTACCACTAGAGTCAGCATCTATTGTGTATCTCTGTTTCTGTTTATTTTTAATAAAAAAGTTGCAGCTTATCATGTAAAATTATGCATTATTGTCTCTTCTTAGGCCCACAAGTTAGTTGTAAGATCCAAATATAAGACCCATATTGTATGCTATTGAATAGAAACTTATTTTTGCAACAATTAATGGACTGCCATTTCGGCATTATCAAGTTGAAGTACACGGTTAAACCAAATTACACTATCATATATAATCTCTCTCGCTTTTCCCTTTCATTTTGGCATTTGAAAAGCCAAATCACTCCATAATTAGGTAAAAATAATGCCAAATTATGTCTCTTTCCTCACACCTCCAAATAACTTCACATCTACCATATGGTGATAACAAACTTCCCTCATAACATTATTCTACCAAATTGCTCCATGATCGTGCCTTCTGATACAAAATGTCCATATAATAGTACATTTAAGCATTGCCGAATTACAATTTTGAATTCATGTTTAGAGTATTATGTATTGCAAGCAAAAATTTGGCAAATTTAACTTGACAAAGAATAATTTGTGCAGTTTTACCATGAAGTGAAGACAAGAAAGCGTTTCCGTTCACTGAAAGAAGCTAAGAAGTATGTCAAAATGGAAACAAATGAAACTGAGGAAACTCCTAAGGCCTCACAACCTGGTGGACATTCTAAGGCGAGTTAGCAAATGAACTACTTACCACGTCTTGACATAAAACAATGATTGGCTGATCTTCAGTCATTTGTTCTGATCTCATGCAGGATTCACAAAGTTCCAAGTCCTGTTCAAGCAACATTTCCAAGAAGAAGAATAAGATCACTCAAACCTTCGACTTTGCAAACCCACCTGAAGCAATAACATGGGTTCTTAGTGATGCTGAGAACAATGACTGGAGCGCATTCACCGGGGAAACAATGGTTCCAGAAATTGTGAAGAACCATTGGGCTGAGACATTCATTCGCATCAATGAGGAAAATAACAATCCATCTTTCGTGTAAGGTGTTTTTCTTTTACCACAACCAACTTACCATACTGGCTTGTGCTGTTTGCTATATGTTATAATATCTTACAAGTTATAACTTCTTCAGTATTTTTCTTTTTGAAGTTGATAATCATGAAATTAATTCTGCATGATATTGTTTGCTTTGCAGTTGACTCTTGAGGAATCGGACCAGGCAAAACACCAGATGGCATGGTAGTTTAATTGTAAACCATATAAGTACGCTTTTGCGAGTATATCAGTCTCTTAATTAAAACTCTATTGCGAGTATTTCTAGTCATGCTAAACTTAAACAGACTTTCCATGTACATTTGGAGCAGGCAGCAATAAAATCATCACAAATTTCTTCTATTACGGGAATCAGTGTTGAACTAATAAATTAAAACTAATGCAGTGTGGGGAGGCAAAGCTTTTGTGGCTCGAGTGAAACATAATTCTCCGACTTCCAACATTTACTAATTAAGTTCCATGTTGCATTGCAAATCCATTTCCCATGACAAATAAAAATCAAAGTTTTGACTACTTTTTTTATTCATGTTGAGTTGTCAAACTTTAATTGATTTTTATCTGAACCCCTAGTGACATCATTTTTATACTTACCATTAACAATTTATCACATTCAAAATTTTGTCTCTTAGACTTTCTCTGTGCCATACACTGCAAATGATGATCTACATGGCACATTGGGGAGTTTGTTTTTTGGGGAGGGGGAGTCAATGAGGCAACATAACCAGCCGTATATTAACAAGGATGTTCTCTATATAAACTGACATAAAAACATCACAGTACTAAATCTGCAAACTAATTGCTTTTTCACCACCAGTTTAGTACAAGAACTAAGCCTCTTCATTAAAGATCATATTTTCATCATATTCATTCAACCAAAATCAATACTAAGCATATGAACCAGATTATCCTTCTCTCTTCACATAGGATTGAAATGGGGGGAGAGGAAAGAGAAAAAAGAATAAAGCAACATTTGAAATATAATTATAATATACAGCTAAAAGGGAAAAAAATGCAAGTAAAGCAGGTTCAGCAACTGCTTCCTTACATTCATTCATTCCAACCTATAAGTAGACAGAAATGATAAATAAACACCTATGATAGGAACTTAAAGAGGAGAATGGACACATGATCAAGCAAACAAGATATCAGTGCAGAAAAAAGCGAAGGATTAAGACAGACGTGATACACAACCACCCCCGCTGTGTATATTGATCTTCCTCATCGGCCATTAGGTTCAGAAAGCCTGGGTCTGCAGCCCATCTGCTCAAGAAACTTGGTAAGACGCAAGTGCTTTGAAGTCCATTGTTCAGCCAACTTCTGCTCTTTGGCTTCTGCATCCCTCCTTAGTCCTACCAATTGTTCCCTGTATTCTGCTTCAATTCTATCCAAAGCAACCTTTTGCTCTTCCCTAAGAGCCTTCACCTTTGCTTCGATCTCTTCCATCTTCTCCCTTCTCCGACATGCCTTCTCTGATTCAAGTTGCAGCTCTACCCTTCTTAACCTCCAGGCTGCTTCCTTCTTATGTGCTGCCCACGCACGGTGCCCTTCTTCCAAATCTCTGCAGCAATCCACCAACTCAGATATCAGCATGCTCTCTCCACAACCAGGGACCGAACCTTGAGGCTGCAAATTTCCAAAAACAAGAGAGTTATTATCCGATCCTCTATCAGGCTGCAACCATGGGATTGGAGGAGGGGCCGCAACAGTTGATGGAGAGAGGCTGAGGGTCACAGAAGGGGAGGGGGGCCTGACTGTGGAGGTGCCATTGGAATTAGAAAGCCATGGAGGTAGCAAAGCCGGTGCAGGAGCAGGCGGGTCCGAATGCAAAAAACCACCATTGGAAGTGGCCATGAGATAGGCTGGGGCCTTGCGCTCTTTCACTAGCTTCTCTGCAAAAGTCTCAAGAATCCTATCGTACTTTCCGTCCTCGATTGGAGCAACTGTTCTGTTGTTCTCCTTCTGCTCCCTCTGCTGCTTCTCCTTGAACACTTCCCACCACTTGCCTAGTCTCTTAGCAGTACGACCTGGGACTTCAGCTGCGATCTTCTTCCATTTGTTGCCGTGTTTGGCTTGAAGGCGGATGACAAGACGCTGCTCCTCTTCAGTGAGGGATCCCTTCTTTATGCCAGGTTTGAGGTAGTTCTTCCACCTTTCTAAGCAGGATTTCGCGTCCCTGTTTAGGGTTGTGTTCATGCGCTGTGACACAAGGTTCCACTCCCTAGGGCCATATTGTTTGACATACGCACGTAACAAAGCGTCCTCTTCAGATCTCCAACGCTGCCTCTCCTTCATTTCCAGATGCAAACACCACTGCCCATGGCCTCAAACTTAAACTCCTCATAATGTATCTGAAAGTTCAACAAAGGATCAAAATATGAGTCGTCCAAAAACAGATTGTCAATGAATATCTAAGATTTAAAGTTATCCTGGAACGTGAACTAATACTAACAAACCAGATGAGATTCTGAAAGAGAGAACCAGCTAGTAATGATCCTACACAAACTATAAAGAGAAAAGTCAAAAAAGCAAAGTTGTGCACTGCACAGTGGACTCCTGGACAAGACAAAGGTCTACAGAAACTAAAGGTACAGGAGGTTAAAGTGGCAATTAAGTTCTGATCTACACTGTTTCTATCACCTGCCTAAAAATAATTTACCCGCTTATGTTTGAGACAGTTAGGGTAAGTTCTGCAACTTTCCAATGCCTTAATTTTTCCTCCTGTATCAACTGAACAACCATAGATATAGAAAGATGAGTTTCCTCCATGTACAACTCAGGCACTTTTCACAAGAAATAGTGACATTGAACAACCAATCCAACAAGGGATTTAGTCAGATATGACACCTCACTCGACCAGACTCACAAGAGATGTATGTTCAATTCAGTAATACAGAAGAAAGAGAATATGATTTTTTTTAGTTCAGCATAGAATTTATTAGCCAGCACAGCAATCAGAACATAAGGCAAAGAATCAACCCGACACCATACAACATGGTGCTAAATACGTTTCTCATTAACAGTATCAGTACAAGTTAGCCCGATTTGACATACACTAACCAAGTACCCCACGAGCATCGCAGTAATCCAGCACTAATTGTATGCCAGTGTGGGGGTCAGCAATATATTATGCGGTAAGTGCATGCTCTAGCACCTCGAAAATTCAACAGACATTATGCAGTCTTACTATAAGTGACTCCTTCCGTATACGAGAAATACATACACACACACACACACACATATATATATATATGGACACACTCACGCACACACACATATATAAAAGAATAATTGCAGTGATATACTCTAAAACTATGGCAGCATTTGCAATGTATATTCTAAACAATAAATTTGTTACAATTGATACCCTATTTCAAGACTAATTTGTGATGTGCATCCACCGTTTTTTTTAATTTTTATAAGTATGATGTGCATCCACCGTTTAAGTTAGCATCTACAAATAACACATTATTAGCATCTACAAGTATGATGTGAAGAATTTTTGTATTTCAGAGTACATATGCAAATTCTCATAGTTGGAGGGTTGATAGTTACCACTCTATATTTCAATTTAGACATTGATTTATATAAGATAATGTAAAATCAACATCAACGAGGCAAATACTTAAAAACCTCCATCAAAGCTTTTAGAGGTTTGAGCATATACATTTTGCATTGAATTCTTACTTTCATATGCCACATAAGTTACATCCAAACTTAGTAATAACAAACCCAAGTACTACAAAAATATGGTTCTGAATTAGTATAGCAATGATTTCGCAATGTTACAGCACAAATTCACAACTGACATACACATATATGAATTTGAAACAGCAGAAAAAACATGATCAAATCTGATTATGAGTTGAATTGTAGGGCAAAAAAAAAAAAGGTTTCTAGAGCAACGGCACAAATTCATAATCTTCTCATGGGCTGAACTAAATTTCATCATAAAGTGACAGAGTAAAAATTTCAAAAGGAAAAAAAAAAAAAAACACTAAATAAATTTCCATTTTTTTTTAATTTTTATAAGTATGATGTGCATCCACCGTTTAAGTTAGCATCTACAAATAACACATTATTAGCATCTACAAGTATGATGTGAAGAATTTTTGTATTTCAGAGTACATATGCAAATTCTCATAGTTGGAGGGTTGATAGTTACCACTCTATATTTCAATTTAGACATTGATTTATATAAGATAATGTAAAATCAACATCAACGAGGCAAATACTTAAAAACCTCCATCAAAGCTTTTAGAGGTTTGAGCATATACATTTTGCATTGAATTCTTACTTTCATATGCCACATAAGTTACATCCAAACTTAGTAATAACAAACCCAAGTACTACAAAAATATGGTTCTGAATTAGTATAGCAATGATTTCGCAATGTTACAGCACAAATTCACAACTGACATACACATATATGAATTTGAAACAGCAGAAAAAACATGATCAAATCTGATTATGAGTTGAATTGTAGGGCAAAAAAAAAAAAGGTTTCTAGAGCAACGGCACAAATTCATAATCTTCTCATGGGCTGAACTAAATTTCATCATAAAGTGACAGAGTAAAAATTTCAAAAGGAAAAAAAAAAAAAAACACTAAATAAATTTCCACTACGAACTCTGTGAGGAAAGAGAAACCAAGCAAAGAAGGAAAATGTCTAGCATCAGTTCTTTTTCATAAGAGATAAAATACCTCACATCGTTTATTAAGTAAACTACTGAGATTATTCACCAACTACAAAAAGAAAACCATTCAAACTATTTAGCAAGAAGAAAGACTTGCAATCATTTAGCAAAAGAAAGAATTAAAATATTCATTTCGAAAAAACAAAAACTCTTTTTGTAAACAAGTCACATCACTCAATTAAAAAACTATGTAACTAAAACTAGGCATGGATCACCACATAACGGGTTCAAGTGAAGATATCTCCGAACCAGTTTGGAGTTCAACTATTTCCTTCCAACAAAAAGTGACAAAGTGAGTCAGAAATCTCCCTGTACTTGAATTTTCATACTCATCGGATAAATTCAATAAAATTGCTTATTCAAAAGTATCACTTTTTTTTTTTTTTTTTCATTTTTAAAAATGGGATCTGCCTGATTGCCCAATCATCTAGAAAGAGCAACGGCTATTAATCTATTATCTTCTTTTTTCTTTTTTTTCTTATTGGTAAATGCAAATATCATCAATTTCAATTAGTAAACAAGTTTTGAAACCAAGAAAAAAAAAATTATCCCTGCTTAGTGTTATTTTGATTCATCGGTTGTTTCTATTATACCACTATGATCAGAAGTTTTAGTCTTAGCCCTTTGACTAATATTATTCATCAAGGAATGATAGAGATTAAAAAAATAATATATAATAATATATTCTTATCAAAATAATAATAATAATAATATATTATGATGATAGTGGATGGTGGATACCATTCCCTAAAAAATACAAAGATACCATGGAATTTTCTTGATGTCAGAAAAACCCAAAACGCACGCGATTTCTGGGAACCGATAAAGATAGAAAATTTAACAATCTTCCAACTTATTTTTCCCATCAACCAAACAAACCAGAGCTAAACAAGATAAAAAGATGTGAGAAGGAGAGAGGCTTACATTTCTCTTAGTAACTGAGAAGGTAGCTTCGTCTTCGACGCATCTCTTGGAAAATGAAACAGAGATGGAACTTTGAAAACCAAAATGGGAAGGAAAACGCTAAAAAGAAAAACTCACAACCCTAGAGAGAGAAATATCCCTGCCCACTCTCTGAGAAGAAGAGAGAGAGAGTAAGAAAGCAGAGCACACGGCAATAGAGGACCAGAGAGAGAGAGAGAGAGAGAGAGAGATGGGCAAAGAAAGGAGAGATTAGACTAGACTAGAGAGTCATAAAAGTTAAGACAACACATCTGACAGCAAGCGAAAAAGAAGGGCACGCGAATGGGAGAGGAAAACAGCCCAAACCAGCTGAAACACTCGCTTACGTGTTTTCGGGAACTTGCTATCGTTAATAGGTAATGTCATCGGGTATTTTACTGGTGATAAAAACACACATTTGATGAATGATGAAGCCTTAATGTTATTGTAGGAGTATAGAGAGACAGTCATATATATATATATATGCATTAATGATTAATAATGTAAAGTTAGTAGGGCTGTGAAGTCGCACGCTCGATTTCAGCGCTTAAAATGAGCCATATTCCGTCATTTCGCGCGGCTTTCACTTTCCGGGGTTTTATTTTTTTGGTATTTCCCAAAAATGTTTTAAACTCTAATCAGAGTTTTCCGGTGGTTTAGCACTCGTGATTAAGAGCACCCCTTGATATGCGAACCAGGCTGTGATGTTTGGAAAGAGACAGCTCAATCAGGGCCGTAGAATAAGGTTGCAGCTGGTCAAAATTTGGATGTTTCTGTTCGTTTTTTCTTTCCATGACAGGAGAGTCGTTGGGACTTGGGTGGGATTTGGGTTGGGAGGGGGTAATTAAATTGACGCCACTGGAGTCAGGCGGAGGAGGTACGGCGAGAGAGAGAGAGAGATTATTGGGAAGCGGACCACAAATGCACGTGTCACTTACCCTTTTGGTATTCAGCCCCCTCTCCTTGTCTTGTTATTTTCAGTAAATTTGTCCCTTTCTTTTTTTCTCCAATTTATATATTACTTTTAGGCATTAATTATTCCGTCTAGGAAATCTTTTATAAGACATCGAAAAAAATTGTGAAAAAGTTCATAATTTATTCACAAAAAACTTTTTAGTAAAACCCTTTTTTTTTTTTTTTTAATATAGGAATGTTATAAAATTATTATAATTTTTTTTGAAAATGCAATACAAAATAAATAAGTATTTTTGTTTATTTTTTAACACAGGTTGTTGGAAAACAGTTCTCAGAAGAAAATTTCATTAATTTTCACACTATTCTTAGAAATAGAATTGCTGGTCAATTATTTAAACCAACACAAATGGATTGAAATTCATTACATTACATGTATTTGCTCTCAAAGATTGAGAGTCTAAAAAATAACTTCAATAACAACTCGAGTAAAGAGAGTTTTAAAAAGTTAAAAGTGAGAAAATATTTTTTGTGAGAAAATAAAAGTAATTTCATAATGAGTATTGCATGGGATTGGAACCCATCACAATTCACAAATATATGGGAACGAAAAATTGTATGGAAAAACAATTTCATAGTGAAGTATAAAATAATGATATAGTATTTTTGAAGCTAACCAATTATTAAATCTAGAATCAAATCATTTATAACTCAATTAATATTTTCTTATATTTTTAATAAAAATGTTTAAAACTCAAATTTACTATCAAATTATTATAAAAAAAAATTAAATTGCCAAAAAACCATTTGTTGAAAAGAAAATGCTAAAAATTTGATAAATTTCTTTCGGATATTAGCAAAATTTGTAGAAGCAGAAGCTTTGATTATCTGGAAAACAATAGTATATTATTAATTTCTCTTACGGGGTGGGTGAAAGGCGATGGATGAAAAAAGCATCAGACCGTCCGTTGGTTGAAGAAATGATGTTGATTACGGGATGAATCAAAAGAATTGTGATAGTCTCTCATGAGTCAGTCAGTCATGGCCCCCGCCCGAGATAATTCTGATTCCATATTTAAATTTGCGTCAGTGACACTCTCGGAACAGAAAGACAAAAGCTTTGCTCGTGTCTATGTAGCTCACACATATAGGCCTGGGTATTAGTGGCTGTAAAAAGAATTAGGAGTAGGAGTAGGAGTGTAGGGTGTAAAGATCAGCCAATGCCAATGCCAATGCCAATGCATTATCATTAGGAGGCACAGTGATCGAGATAAGAGTGCCACGTGGAATGTGGGACCCAGAAAGTGAGTGGGAGGGGGAGGGTGTGAGGGGTGGGGGACTGTAGTCCGCGATTCACGGCACAAGGAGACGAGTCTGATGGAGACGGGACCTGCTGCTACTGCTCATAAGCGCCGTGCAGATATGTCAGTGATACGTTACGTCCGTTTTTTTCCCTTTTTTTTTTTTTTTTTGGCTCATGGACGTCGTGGTGGGTCCGATCTCAGTCTCTCTTTAATTCTGGGTTGACAGTACCAATGAAACCCTCTCATCACACAGACCACTACTTCTCTTCTCTACGTTGTCTCGTATTCCTCTATGCCCTTTTCGCCGATTGCTTTATTTACTCAACTTGTCCTCCTCATTTTGATGCTTTTTTGTTTTGTTTTTGCTGCAGTTTAAATTCTTAGGTTGGTTTGGTTTCGCTTATTTTATGAAGTATAAATTTTTTTTTTGTTAAAAATATTGTAAATAAAAGTGAATAATAAAATAAGTTGATAAAATTAATCATATCAAATGGATACTTAATTTTTTTATGAGAATGGATACTTAATACAATGAAATGGTGCTTTTACTCTAAGTGTGTTTGGTAAGATGGATTTTAAGGAGGATGAAAAAAAATAAAATAAGAAGAAAATTTTTTTTGGATTGTTTGGTTAAGAGAGGGAGAGAGAGGAAAATCATAGTAAGATTCACATGTTTTTTCTCCGAATCCACAAAAAAAATTTCTCTCTAAAATGAGGAGAAAATTGAGTGAAAGAAGTTTAATAAATATATGACAAAAAAACTCGTTTACATTTGCCCATAAGCTTAGTCCAATACGTTGCTTTTTTTATTGAACAAAATTTAGGTACAGCACCTTAAGTACTGTTCTTTAGATTATCCTCTTAAAATTCAGTGACTACTTAATTAAAAAATACACTTCTAACTTATGAGAAAAAACCTACATAACAGAATCTTATCAAAATATATCTTGTTTTTAAGAGAGATTAATAGATATTATTTGATGTGTAATTTTGTAGGAGATTAGTTTACAAAAATTAAAGTCTCAAACTATTAAAGGAAGATTAGTAATCATTGTTTTTTTTTTTTTTTTTTTTTTTTTTNTTTTTTTTTTTTTTTTTTTTTTTTTTTTTGAGAAAGAGTAATCATTGTTAATCTAACACATTTGCATTGGATTAAATTTTTATTGGTCTCCTATTTTGAAAGTCTTGTTATGGAAAAATACAAAAGGTACTACAAAATGTTCACAATATAATGTAATATTGACTTTTTTTCTTTTTTCTTTTTTGAGAATGATGTGATATTGACTTTGATTGCTAAACTTCAACAACTTAATTAATGAGGGTATGATTTTATATATATATATATATATATATATATATACTTAAAGATTTCATCCTTTCCGGCTTGGTCACTAATGAGGGTATTGATAAGGGATTTGGCCTTAGCTTTACATTCTTTTCTGAAATGACCTTTCTTTCCACAGTTGTAGCATTTTCCTGATGCTTTGGGTATGAAATTTCCTGTGGACTTGGTTTTACCTTTCTTATAGAAATCATCTTTGCTGTACTTTTGCTTTCTATAGTACTTGGATTTAGTTCTGTTCCTATGAGAATGTTCAGAGGTTTCCTTGCTCTGTATTTGGATTTTCTCTTAGGAAGGATGGAAGGTAAGCCGTACTGTGTACAGAAGTTTCCTACTTCGTACTTGGCTTTGCCTTTGCTGGCTTTGCTCTGGATTTTGAGATCTCTGCACATCTTCATTCCTTCACTTCGAATGGTGCTAGAGATGTCTCCATAGGTTAGGTTATCATAATCTATGACACCTAAGGGGTTACACAGGGTTTCTTTAACCTTTTCTCCAAAAAGGGTAGGTAAACCATTGATGAACTTCTCCTTCCAAAATGGAGAGTTGCAATCAGTTCTGTGCATGACTCTGGTAGTAAACACATCTTCGTACCACCTAAAGTCTCCAAGAGTTTTACATCTAAGGTTACTCAACTGGTCGTAAATCCTGGATGTGATGTTGCTGGGTTTTCCTACGAAGTGTTTCATGATTGTATAGACCAGGGTGTTGACTCCATCAGGGATACCACTATTTCTATTTATGTCAAAGATGGGGAGTCCTTCCTCATCTTTTGGACAGCATGTCTAATGTCTTCCCTAGATTCTTCTGTAAGGCAATTGTTCCACCATTGGAGAAGTTTACCTGTGAATCATAGGGAAATAAGTCCTATGACCTCAGTATGGGAATGTCCTTCACTGATGTAATTATTGGCTACCATGGTCATATGCTGGAGTCTGTTCAGTATTTCCTGTTCAGATAGACCATCTATGTTCCATTCATAGAGTTTACCTGAAGAGACTGAAAATTGGGTATTCAGGTTCCTTTCCTCAAACTGGAGGTCAGGGGGTGTAGGTCTAGGATACCAATTTCTGGTTAGGCTAGTAGGGGTTACCTTAGGATGGGTAAGCTTGTTAACCTTAACACTCCTAAACTGGTTTTCTAGGTGTTCTATGTCCTTATCATTGTCTGAGGAGGATGTGCTAGGACTGCTAGAGGCTGTATGGACGTCTAAAACAACTAGTCTGTTGGTTTGAAGACGGGGATCAATACTGGTTGAAGTAGTAACTGGGGAGGAGTGACTGGTTCCTGCTTTACTAGTTCTTCAAGCTTTTGGTTGACTATTTCTAAGACTGTTTTGTCCTTAGACCTAAGGCTGGGTTGTTTAATAGTAGGGAGCTTGACTAAAGGCTTTTCTAAGGCTTTGACAGGTTTGCTAAGGTTTCCTGGCTGGGGAACGACCTTGCTGTCTACCTTGTCTTCTAGTCTATCAAGCTGTTTTCCTATAACACCTAAACACTGGTTGGTGTAGTTGTTTTGCTCTATGACCTTCTTGACTACCGTTTCTTCTGGAGTGGTAGGGGTTTTGAAGGGAGAGGCAACTAGATCTGTTCCACGGTGGTTGAAGACTACGGCTTCCTGTGGTGGATGGTGAGATCTAACAACTTCTGGGGGTTGGGTTTACCACTAGCGTCTTTACTAGGGGGTTTTGTCCAATTGGTTTTGGTGAGAACACAAGACTTCTTGTGCCACTTGAAGTGGTTCTCAAAATATTCAAAGAAAGGGACATTACTGGATATCTCTTTCATGAATGTTTGCTAACAACTAAGAACTTCTTTCTTTTGCTCAAGGGTATGGTTGGCTCTATAGGCTTCTCTTTTGAGTTTGTTTTCTTCTGACTCAAACTCCTTGCCTAGGGCATCCATATCAGGAGTGAATTCTTTCCTTATAACCAAAAGCTCGTAATCAATTCTAGATTCTGGTTGGAAAGGATCTTGGGGTTCCTGTTGGTAGGGATTAACCATATCACTACCTGTTGGTGAAGGAGGTTTTTGGTCTTTCTTTTCTTCCTCATCAACAACTGATTCTTGTCTGGCTGTGTAACAGGGTGTGCTAACCTGTGATTTGGTTTGGACACCTTGGAGCTCTAGATCTAAGTCTCTTCTAGACTTGGGAAAGGGTGCTAGGGTCTGGATGTACTGGCCTGGGATGCAGGTCTATTCTTAAGAGAAATAGGGAACTGCGGGAGGCTTTGGTGTAGATCAGGCAAAGATCTAAACCTGGGATCATCATAACAGGATGGGGTGTAGGATGGTGAACCTACTGGTGGTCTTAACCTAGAATGGTCAAAGCTGATCCTAACCGAGCCATCGGCTAGTTGCTGGACAAGTCTAGATCAGGGTTCCTAGCAGTGTTCTGGATCTGATGATGGAAATTCTCATTTTCAATCATCCAATCATGAGGGAAAGTAACCTGAGACCATTTCAGGTTTTGGGAACCTGAATATTAGCTTGGGTGTCTGTGGTCTGAATCAGGGTAGTTTCTCCTTTCGGACTTTTGTCAAGTGCTTGAACATTGAAGTTCGTCCTCATGCACTTGTAGTAGACTCTGTATATCAAGGCCAACTGTCTGACTCCGGGTAACACAAGGTACCGAAGGTCTTGATATTGAGGGTGAGGGTTTTCATAACATGTGGGTCTTCAAGAGCCACTGAAATGTTTGGAAGCAGTCAAAATGGACAGGACCATTGGTAAGACTGGTTTCTATGGTTCCAAGGAGGCTGTCATTAAATCTTATATGACGAGTGTCTCTAAGGGCCATAAGAATGGAGGCATTTAATCCTTCTCGGATCAAGGGTTGACTCCTACCTGGACTAATCCTATGTGGATGAAATGAAAATCATCCTTTCTGTGTCTTAACAGGGTTGCTTCAGGTAACAAGTAGCATGTTTCGTACTCCTTGTTGATACTGTAAACCTGTTCTATGGTTCGGACATAATAACTGGTTTTAAAAGCATTCTTAAGGGTCCAAGAAGATTTGTAAATCTTGTTGGTGGGAACCTTGGGAATGTTCCAATCTCCTAGTTTTAGATCTAGATCTGAAACCTCATAGTTCTCCGAATTGATAACACCATCTGACTGGGGGATCTCCGAAGGGGTTGCACTGGATGACCGAGTGCTGGTAGAAGAGTTACTTTCTAAACAATCTCCTCATATTCATGATTAAAAGCCTAGTTAAACAATCACAACCTAATTACCTTTAACTCAAACTTCTGGATCTATCCTTAGATCTGAAACAGGGTATACAAAAGACAATCGCCTAATCTTTGCAACTCAACTTCCTACTGCCACAATCCTTTCTGAGATAACTCCCTATGGCCCTATCCGTCGGGACTTACTGCGGGACACACACTCAGCTGGGGACTTACTGGACTAACTGGGTTGACAACGGCACAGATCACGGTCTTACAAGTCTCAACAGTACACATCTGCAACAAACTGGCTGGATAAAAACAGAAACAAGAAGAAGCAGATAACTGGGAAACAATTGATCAACATGAACAAATAATCAATGAACAAAAGCAGATAGATAGGAGGCTCAGCCTTCCAACAAAAGGAAATAGTAACAACGGAATTGGAAGAGATGATGAATAGTAAATGGAGAGCTTATCAGAATTTAGATGTAAAACAGTTAGGAACATATAAATTCAAAATAATGAATATAAATGCACAAAATAATTTGATAACTATGGCGGTATAACCGGCCAACTTGATTAAATCAAAATAACTGTAACTTACAAACTCAACGATCGGCCAAAGATGGCTCTGATACCATAAGGGGGTAAAGTTACAAGAGATGGGTCTGATGAGCCATCTGTGTGCGGAAATGTAAAAGGGTCAGGTTACAAACTGTGTAAGCTGGGATACAAAATGTAAAAGCCATCTGTTTACAACTGGTAAAAGAGGGAGGAGTTTTCTGGAGAGCTAAACTAAAATCTTCCAAAAACTAAAACCTACTTCAGTCTGAAGAGGAGGCTCACTTATATAGAGGAAGGGCATCTTGTTTTGCTGAAAACTGCTGAAATTGCGGAGAGTAAACTGCTTTAACTCGGGTGAAAATGTCATTCCAACCGAAAGTGAATAGTAAACTCATAATTCTGTCGGGACACTGTAGAGTGAACAATAACGGTCACTGTACATGAATAGTGCTTTGTCCCCTTGCTTTTCAGGATTACTGTTCATCGTTACTGTTTTGATGAATAGTAATTTGTCCGGGTACTGTAGCTGTGCAGAATCTTGCATAGTAACCGGGTCTGAGAGGAGGATCCTTTAATTTTTTCCCCTTTTCCCCTTTTTTAATCAGTATCATAGCCATACCAAGAAGGAGGGCTGTCATGATCATCATGTTCATGGAAGGTGGTGAATTTATCACAAACTCCGCACCAAGTTAGGCTTTCATGTTCAGAGGGTTTGTAAATGAAATCATCTGGATTATTATTGGGAGTAATCCAGCGGAGACCCAATGCTGCGGTGTAATAGTCTTTGGTGGTGAAAACAGAAATCCTTTCTGTACTTCCAACAAAATGGTAGTTCTTCCATAGTTCTCCTGCAACCTGGGGATGGTATTGCTGAAAAGGTTCTCTAACAGTCAGCAAGACTATGAGGATTGCTGAAATCAAGATAAGTATTTCCTTCCCCAAGGGCCCTGGTGGGTAAACCCATTAATGAGCACCAGATGTTTTTGATGGTGTAACATCCATCCAGTTGCAACTGTCCCATTGTGGAAGGGTGCTCCAGCATCTGATTGAAGCAAAGGGAGTCCTTCCCTTGGTAACAACATTCCGGATGATTTGTGGCAATTGAGTGCTCTGGCCATGATGAGTCAGTTTAATTAACCTGATAAACCGTACTCGAACATCTGTGAGAGCCAGCTAGAGTTTCTGTCCACTTCATCTTCATCATACCCATCCTCATAATTGATTATGAGATCAGGAAAAGGGTGTCCTTTTGAATAAACCTTTGACTGCTCCCGAAGTATTCTTCCCATGCAGATTGGGTTAATGCCCTGTCGATGGAGGCTTCATTGTCATCATCTGATTCGCCAATCATCGGAAACGGGTAGTAACCAGCATTCTGAAGTGTGCACACCATTGGTCAAATGATATGTACATATTTGGGGAACAGAGAATATGATTTTGTATTTCTGGAAGTAAGTTGGCAACAGCACTTCTTAGGCTAGCTTGAGCCTTAAGGCTAAACTTCGCATAATCAGTACCCATAATAGTCTTTTTATCCATGGAATGGATATCCTCTTTGCCAAGAGTTGACTAGCAAAGATCTCGTTTCTAATTTCAAGATTGACTAGATGAATTCTAGAGCTTGAAGAGTTGTTTGGAAACGGGTGTTTTTGCTCAGGCTCCATGCATACTGAAGATTATCAAGGATGCATTTGGTGGGGGGGGGGGGGGGGGGGGGGGGGGGGGGGGGGGAGCGGGTGATCCGAGCACATTTTTGGGCTATGGACCTTGTCTGAGGATGATTAAAGATCCATGTGCACATAGATAGAAAGATCGAGGAGAAAAGAAAAATCGGCCCGTGAACCGAGGATCCTGAGGAGCAGAGGCATCTTGGGAATACTTTAGGTAGTCAACCATACTAGAAAGAGGAGCTCCAAGGAAGGTAACAAAGCCGTGTAAGCAACTGAAAAAATAAATATTAGAGAAGGTGGCTGCCACCTCCACATTTAATGCACTGCACCAACTGAATTGGCCTCATTTATGGGGAAATGACACCTGAACAGTGTCTTCACAGCTCATAGCCCCTCATACCACCTCCATAATGGCCTTGATGGGACAAGCATCCAAAAGGTTCCCTAAGAATTGAACAGATGGAGGGTTGGGATGTATTGGAGGGAACTATATAAGGAAATAATCCCCACAAAAATGGGCAGGTAATACTGAAAGAGCAGAGAGAAGCGAAAATTCAAGAACTCATTGTAAAAGGTTTATTCTTGATCAGGATATGAACAATATGTCCTCAGACTTCCCAATGAGGGATTTTATGTTGAATTTATGTCTCTTACCCTTTTAACTTAAGCCTAGTCGTTCTTGAACCTGAACTTACATGGCCTTGTAGTTTGCTTGTAAAATCCACTCTCTAACAAATTTATTATTTTGGACTTATTGGGTTGAAACTATGGCAAATATACTCAAGCAATATGGTTGTGCATTTCAATTTTTTATTATTTATTTGCATTTCTCGAGAATGAATGAATATTTGTACGAGTGAAAAAAATATATATAAAAATTATTTGAAAAAATTAATGTTTTAATAAAATATAATTTAGAATAGATAATTTGAGTGTTTTGAAAAAAAAATTAGATAAAAAAATTTATATACTAAAATAAACAAAAATAAAAATAAAAATTATATGAGTTGATGCGAATATTATAAATCTAGTATTAATGTAAATAGGCAATAAAACGAGGGTATGGTAGGGAATATAAAATTCTGATTTGGCACATCGAGCATATGGTAAAATTGAGGGAGATCCCTCCTAATCTCTATCCGACCCTGAGTACACCTCTGAAAAGTAAGGTCCTGTGGTATAAAATGAGGGAACTGAAAAAGGTGTACAAATCTCCTATGAATAATCACTTACCTAATACATCGATGTTGATAACACCCCACGGTGAAAAAAAAAAAAAATCAAACAAGCATATAAGACATCACATATGAGCTGGAGCAAGCTGGCTTCAAACATATGTACACCTTAGAAGTATGTTAGGCTTTTTACCTTACGACGAAAGCCTACCAAATCGTATAGGGATCGATGAATGAAGGGGTGAATAGATTGGAGTTAAAAATAAAAAATAAAAAATCAGTCCCCCCTTAACCTCAGTTCTCTGACTCTGACTCTCTCTCTCTCTCTCTCTCTCTCTCTCTCTACACTAGCTGGTTTGGTGAAGGGAAACAAGCCAAATCCCTTTCAAGAAATTCGTCAATTTTAGCATTAAGTAATGAATCTGGCACTGAGAAAAAGAAAAACATACTCTTTTTTTTGCTTGCCTATTCATAACAAAGTAATAAATTCTTTTGGGGAAAATGATGCTCTCTCTTGTTTTTTCAATTTCTACAGTAAGTAACTATTTCCCATGAGCGATTTTACTGGTGTTTACTCGTATGGGGCAATTGTAAATGGATCATGACTGAGATTTTTCTTTTTTTTTTTACAGGCTGGTCAGAGAGTTAAATTGTCAGTTCATAACAAAAGTGTTACTTCAGTAACTTTTGCGTTTTTTTTTTTTTTTTTCAAACTTTCACTTTTGCCTTTTTTGCAAGCCAAAAATAATTATCTAATCCCTTAGAACAGAGCTTCTTTTCAAACTAATTTAAAAAGAAATTATTTAAACTTTTCAAACTAACTTGAAAAGAAATTTTTTAAACTTTATATATACTTTATTTTAGAGTTTGAATGGTTTCTTTGCAAATTAATTTGAAAAAAAAAAACTTTGTTCCAATTTCCCACCACATCTTATTATTTTTATTATATGAATAGTGAATCAAAGGCTTGGGCTAAGGTTCTCTTGTTACTTGTTAGGCATTTTGCTTGGTTGGGCATGCTATTTTCTACAATTTGCCATATTAAAATTTTCAATTATCCCTTTAATATCTTTAAATGTATTAAAAATATGGTAAATTATGTATTTAGTCATTATCTTTTACACTATATTTTAATTTGATTCATAACATTTCAATTGTGTCAATTTGGTCTCTAACCTTTCAATGTTATGTCAATTTAGTCTTTACCGTTATCTCCTAAATGTAAATTGCTAACGTAGTTAACAACCAAAATAAAAAATTAATTTTCGTTGATGTGAAAATAAATTAATTTTTTATTTTGACTATTTACCGTGTTAACAATTTCTATCGAAGAGATAATGACAGAGACTAAATTGACAAAAATTACCAAAATTATAAAGTTAAATTTTTTTTGATAATTGTGGAACCAATGTATTTGCTTAAAAAATTCACTCATCCACAATAAGATATTTGAACCCCAATTTGGTTTAAGAAGTGCAATTCTCTCAATTTCAAGTGAAATAAAGAGAGATTTTACTGTTGAAATTTTATTTTTTATATCCAACAAAGCATATGGAGTCAAATCATTTAATTTTAAAAAAAAATAGAGATATGGATAAACCTTTAGATTCATGGCTTTTAAATCAAATCATGAAGTTGATTCATCAAGTAGAGATTATCATTTTTTTATGTCACCTCAAACCATTGACCGAAGAGACTTGTGTAATAAAAGAAATTCGTTTCAAAGGCCTACAAGGGCCGAACCCATAAAAGTTTATTTTGGACCCAAGAAACATATGGCTAAAAGAGACCTAAAAGTAGCCGAGTTGGGCCACAAATTTCATGTCCAAACAATCCAACTAACGAAATATTAGGCAATGGGGGAGCCGAAATGTTCTCTCTTGCAGGCTGGCATCATTACAATGATGCAATTGAAAATTGAAATAATTGAGATATAAAACAGGGATTTTGGGCTATATCCCCAACGTGGAGACCTTATTATTGCATGAATAGTTGATACACCCGCACTAAGAGGTTACTACTAATCAAGTGGTCTGACCTTGTTATCCACTAATCAGTACTATATTTCATCTACATTTTGCCCTAATCACAAGTTTGTCAACAAAATAACAAAACACTTATTAGAACCATATTTTATAAATTATCCCATGACTTGTGGGAATGGACTGAAAAGACGTCAATGAGAATTAGAAATGAACAATGGACCGTTGACATGGTTTATGATAATATTTAAAGTAAGATTTGAGATCGCTTTCTTGCAAGCTTTTGTTAACTGAAAAAATTCTATAGGCTATGATGGTACGACAAGTTCAGATTGGTAATGTGCACCTGTTCGATGATGGAGCTAATGGCAAATTGGCATCTCAATTCTGAAATTATATTCAAATTTGTTAGTGGAGTGAGTGATAATGAGAAATAGAAGAAAAGAGTAGACTTGCAAGTGCAACAAAGAAGTGGTCAAGTTGAAGTCGTCCAGGTTACACATATAATAAACATTAACAAACAAAACTCCAACGCCTATCAATTTGGCACAAGTACCTAACCAAAGAGAAAAAACACAGACCGATAACGTTGTTTTGGTCATCTTTTATGCATTGGCATAATTAGTTTGACACGGCACAGAAAGAATAAAAAACATTTTGATGGCACGGTCTTGAAAGGTAAAACAAAAGTCAAGTAAGGATACTAATTATATAAACCTTTACAGTTGTAGAGATTTCGAGTAGGGCTGCGAAAAGTGTTTTAAGGGGTTAAAAGTCTTTAAGTTTCTCTGAAGAGTTTTAAGAGGGTCCTTAAAGTTTTAAAAACAAATTCAAGACAAACAGGAAATCTGGAGCTTTCAACTTTCAAGTGTACTTTAATACACTATTCGTTGTTTCATTGTTCATACTTTATAAATTTAAAACTTCAAATTTTTTTAGTATTGATCCATTACATGAAATTCGGTCGTAATAAAGTTTAAGTTTGGGTATCATTAACGGGTGAGATGTTTTACACCGTCCAATAAAAAATTGTTATATCAGTATTTTATTTAAATTTTAATACATCCTATCACATCTAATAATATTTTAATAAACTCCCAATATGGTTGGATTTATATATGAGTATTAGAATTGATTGAGTGTGGTTGTGCTTATTTTTAGATATATGGGAAGATAATGTGGTATGTTAGGATTGAATGGGTAAAATATGAGATTTACACCACATCCTTACAAAATTTAATTTATTTTAGAAAGTCTTGACATCACTTTCGTGAAAAATATAAAAAACCGTAAAAAATAATTTTTTTTCTTTTCTTATAAAAGATTTCTAAAAATACCCTTAAAGCATCGGTTAACATTCTCCCTTCAAGTTTATTGATTTACTCTCGTTGTAAGATTTGGTTAAAGTTTGTAATGGAAGCTGATGCTCAAAGTGTTGAATTTAGAAGCTCAACAAATCCTGTGTTATTAATTTAATATTTTATTACTTTGTGATTTCATAATGCTAAACTGTGGTGACCTCTTCTTCTTCTTCTTATTATTATTATTATTAGCTCTGTATCTCTCTTAAAACGGATGACAATATTAAGTGTCATTTAAAAAAATAAGTATGGATATCTATGTCAATTTATTATTTCTAGACTTTTAGTCCAATGACTTGTACTTCAATTGTCAAATTATTCTTTAAATTTTAATTTTTATCAATTTAGTTCTCCATTTTATCAAAATGAATTGATTTGGTCCTCAACTCCTTATGTCAAAATCTGATACCAATGAAGCCATTTAAACATTTCGTAATTTTAATTTTTTTAATAATACTCATCAAATATTAAGATCTACTAAATGATACATCTCATGAATATTTTCAATTACAATTTTAATAGTAAAAAAAGAATGTTTAAGTAACCCATTTACTAACAAATTTAAATGAAAAGACCATATTGACTCATTTTTGCAAACTAAGGGATTAAATTGATAAAAAATTAAACCTATGAAGTATATTGACAATTGAAGTAAAAGTCAAAAGACTAAAGCTAATTTTAGCCTTATTTCTATATAAATTAAAAAAAATAATTAAAAGAGAGAGAGAGAGAGAGAGAGAGAGAGAGAGAGAGAGAAGAATACATTAAAAAGCTTTAATACTGAAGCCTGAATTTCGAATTTGACTTAAATAGGTTTTCCAATTTTAAAATAAAATTTTTGCTCAAATACCTTAGTTATTGTGTGTTTGGGCGTGGTATTACTATTTATAACTGAATTTGGGCAAAGTAGGCATTTTTAAATTCTACATCTTACAATTTAATTATGTGTTTAACAAATATTAAGAATGAAAAATGTAAATTTCTCCTAGAACTTGTAGGCTTTAAATTCCAACTACAAGTGATGCCTAGATAGATGTTATTTTCGAAAATTTGACGTTGAGAGGCTTTCTTTCACACGAAGAGGGATTTGGAGCATATGGAATCAAACAACATTACGATTAGAACCTTAAGTTGTTTCATTCAAAAGGATTTGAACTAGTACTACATTGTTTCATGCTTTGAGCTAGAGCTAGAACCTTATTATTTCGCGTTAACACTAGAGCCAAAAGAGCACTAGCAGGAACAATTGTCGATATTAATAATGGTGATGGCGATATCAAAATCGACGCTGAAGATTTCTATTTGTTTATGTTGACATGATTACTGACTTATTGATATGAAATTAGTTAACTCAATGTATATGCAGAGATATACAAATTCTAGTTATATTTGAGCTATATCCAACAATGAAATTTGTGATGGATGAGATTTGAAATGATAGGAATGTAAATTCTTTCTTCCGAAAATTTCGAAGGAATTAATTTTTTTTCTTATCCAAACTGGACCAAACAGATGGTAAAGTGTTTCAAATGCCTAATACAAACACGTAAATAGGACAACAGGATACGCAGCCTGAAATTGCACCTATAAGCCATGTTCATCATGGTAATATTGTTAGCTACACCTACACAAATACTAGGTTTGGCATAGCTACTTAGGGTTTTTTTTTGGGGTGAAATGCCTACTTAGTTAGGGGTTTGGTTTAAGTATAGTGAGCCAATAGATTGTATCTTACATAAATTAAACACATGTCCAAAATTGATTATGTGTCCACAAGGTGGACCATCTCATGTATTGGAGCACTAGAGAGAAGCTTTGTCCCTTAGAGCACTTGTATAAGTGCTTGTATAATAGAACTAAGTACCATATTTTAATTAACCAATTCAAAAATCCACCCACATCAAACTATGCAAAATCGTGTAAAAATACATGATTGATATAGTAACCATATAAATTTACACTGAAATAGTAAGAGCAATTGCACCGGTCTGTGCAAAATTTCCTGTTTATTTCAGCATAAGAACCCATTTTTTCTATTTTTCATAACCACTTATCCAAAACTCCCACATCAGTTTGTCTATTCTACCATTTATTTTATTTAAATAATCATTTTCCTCACTTTTTTTTTTTTGATATTATTTCTCTCAACTCCCTTTTAACTAATCTGAAAACTCTCTCTCTCTCCATTCTTGAAGACACCATTGCCTTCATGGATGAAAATTGACCTCTCCCTCTCCCCCTCTTGGTTGAAATTGCCTCTCCCTCTCTCCTTCACGATTACACATCTCTCCCTTTGCTCAAACCCTTAAGCCGCCATAAGCATCCTTCTCTGCCACAAGCACAGAGATTCGTTCCAGTTGACCCAAAAACTCCGATCTCCTCCATAGGCACCGAGACTCATTCCAATCAACTTCCAAGCACTAACTCACAGCCATAAGTTCGCAACAATGCTTTCTATGTCTTCGTTGGCGTGCCCGTGTGTGGGTGTGTTTGATTTTGTGGTTAGATTTTTATTTATTGTAATGTTGTGGTGGTGGGTCTATGTGTGGTTGATGGTGTTGGGTTGCGGTGGTGGGTCTGTGTGTGGTTGGCAGTACTAGGCTGCAGTGCTAGGTCTATGTGTGGTTGGCGGTGTTGGGTTGCGTTAATCAGTTATAGAGATTATGGGTTGAGAGAGAGAGAGACAGAGAGTATTAAAACAATATATAGAAAGCTACAGTAGTACTTTTGGATATATACAAAGTCATGAAAGCACTGATGTGGGTTATTTATTTATTTATTTATTTTTGGTGGGTAAAATGTGTAAAACTAACATCATTTTCTATTTTGGAATGACTGATGCGGTTGCTCTTACACTATTAATTTTGCATTTAGTTTTTTATTATTCTTTTATGTATCTTGAGAGTAAAAGAAGATAGTGGATGATGGTTGTTATGTATGAAAAAAGATAAATAATTATAAAATGTGAAAAGTTAACAGATGCTCTGAGAGCATTGGTTTATAAAAAAAAATTATCAAAATTTTTCTAAAATGATTTATTAACAATTGTCCTAAGGTCACCCGTTAACATGACCCGTTAACAAATATCCTAAAAGTATACGTTAATCAAAACTTAAAAAAAAATAAATCAAAGATTGACATTTTAATGAAATGTAGTGTAAAATAGATAATTTGATGTGAAGTGGTTTGCAAAATGGGAAAAAAAAAATTCTTATACTAAAATTAACATAAATTTTTGCAAAGTTAATAGTTATATATATATTTTTTGTAAAATTTTGATTCAAACCACATGGAAATGCTCTTAAAGCTTGAATTGTCATGGGTCCGTTTAGTACATGTGTTTAAATAACAGTTTTAAATTTTTTTAAAAATATATGTAAATGAAAAAGTATATAAAAATACGTATAATATTATTTAAAAATTAAAAATATATATTTAATCTCCGTACCAAACAAGCCCGTATCATTTTGTGGAGGGTTCCATCATCCTTTGGAATTACTCAGTAAATGGATTTCCTTTCATAAACCCATTGCTAGGTTCGAGGCATATTTATAACTTGTGACTTGCAGTAAAGAATCCTTTTTTTTTTGCTGAATAGCAGTAAAGAATCCTCAATCCTTGCATGTTCTCCTCAATTATTTTTCCTCTGCACCTACCTTTATGGAACAACTCTACACCTTTCAGAAGAATTCTGCTGCTTCTTTAAATTCTTGTAATCTCGTGTCTAACCTATTTTGATAATGTTCCTTTAGGTTAAGGCTTCTGTGACAAGAGACTGGGCTATGATATTGACACTCAATTATTTTAAAATACATGTCTCTATACCGATCTAGTTTTTCAATATTACACTTTTAGACCTTTTTCTTTTAGAGTGGGGCGGAAATGATGGGCTCTGTTCTAATTATAATTGAACAAGTAAATAAACATTTGTACTTAATTTCTTGTGTTTGCAACAAAAATATTTAAAATTAAAATTTAAAATTATTTCTTCTCTAACTATTAAATTATTTTATTTTAAAAAGTAAAAAAATTTAGTTTTCTTTCCTTTTCATTTTATTTTATTTGTTTCCATTTCTCAAGTATTGTAGTAGCAAGAACGTCGGTATCTATAGACTTACACTACGAATCTTTGAAAAGTTTGTATGTTTCTAAATATAATATGAACCATGATTCATTTATAAATTTTAGTGAACACGTTGTGCATTTGGATGAGCTTTAAACAAACCAAAAAGGCAAAAGTTATAATGAAACTTGCTTAAATTAATAATGTAAAATGATTTTGCAATTTACACGCTTGTTCCATACAGGGTAAGAGCCCCAGCGTACAGTAGTATTGTTTAATTTTTTTTTTTTTTAGAGAGAGAGAGAGAGCCACGGCTGTAGGGTAAAACAATCTGTCTCACACTGCAAAGAAATCCAATTCAATTTCGACTTAATCATTGTTTGTTTGCACTAAAAACAACAAAGCATGGTTAGGAAAAGTGCCTAATTAATCTAATTATAAAATAAATATTATAAAAAAAAAAAAAAAAAAAACGAAGGAAAAGTGTCTAATCATTCATTTAGAGATTCGTTCCAGTTGACCCAAAAACTCCGATCTCCTCCATAGGCACCGAGACTCATTCCAATCAACTTCCAAGCACTAACTCACAGCCATAAGTTCGCAACAATGCTTTCTATGTCTTCGTTGGCGTGCCCGTGTGTGGGTGTGTTTGATTTTGTGGTTAGATTTTTATGTATTGTAATGTTGTGGTGGTGGGTCTATGTGTGGTTGATGGTGTTGGGTTGCGGTGGTGGGTCTATGTGTGGTTGGCAGTACTAGGCTGCAGTGCTAGGTCTATGTGTGGTTGGCGGTGTTGGGTTGCGTTAATCAGTTATAGAGATTATGGGTTGAGAGAGAGAGAGACAGAGAGTATTAAAACAATATATAGAAAGCTACAGTAGTACTTTTGGATATATACAAAGTCATGAAAGCACTGATGTGGGTTTTTTATTTATTTATTTATTTTTTGGTGGGTAAAATGTGTAAAACTAACATCATTTTCTATTTTGGAATGACTGATGCGGTTGCTCTTACACTATTAATTTTGCATTTAGTTTTTTATTATTCTTTTATGTATCTTGAGAGTAAAAGAAGATAGTGGATGATGGTTGTTATGTATGAAAAAAGATAAATAATTATAAAATGTGAAAAGTTAACAGATGCTCTGAGAGCATTGGTTTATAAAAAAAATTTATTAAAATTTTTCTAAAATGATTTATTAACAACTGTCCTAAGGTCACTCGTTAACATGACCCGTTAAAAAATATCCTAAAAGTATACGTTAATCAAAACTTAAAAAAAATTAAAAAAAAATAAATCAAAGATTGACATTTTAATGAAATGTAGTGTAAAATAGATAATTTGATGTGAAGTGGTTTGCAAAATGGGAAAAAAAAAATTCTTATACTAAAATTAACATAAATTTTTGCAAAGTTAATAGTTATATATATATTTTTTGTAAAATTTTGATTCAAACCACATGGAAATGCTCTTAAAGCTTGAATTGTCATGGGTCTGTTTAGTACATGTGTTTAAATAACAGTTTTAAATTTTTTTTAAAATATATGTAAGTGAAAAAGTGTATAAAAATATGTATAATATTGTTTAAAAATTAAAAATATATATTTAATCTCCGTACCAAACAAGCCCGTATCATTTTGTGGAGGGTTCCATCATCCTTTGGAATTACTCAGTAAATGGATTTCCTTTCATAAACCCATTGCTAGGTTCGAGGCATATTTATAACTTGTGACTTGCAGTAAAGAATCCTTTTTTTTTTTTGCTGAATAGCAGTAAAGAATCCTCAATCCTTGCATGTTCTCCTCAATTATTTTTCCTCTGCACCTACCTTTATGGAACAACTCTACACCTTTCAGAAGAATTCTGCTGCTTCTTTAAATTCTTGTAATCTCGTGTCTAACCTATTTTGATAATGTTCCTTTAGGTTAAGGCTTCTGTGACAAGAGACTGGGCTATGATATTGACACTCAATTATTTTAAAATACATGTCTCTATACCGATCTAGTTTTTCAATATTACACTTTTAGACTTTTTTCTTTTAGAGTGGGGCGGAAATGATGGGCTCTGTTCTAATTATAATTGAACAAGTAAATAAACATTTGTACTTAATTTCTTGTGTTTGCAACAAAAATGTTTAAAATTAAAATTTAAAATTATTTCTTCTCTAACTATTAAATTATTTTATTTTAAAAAGTAAAAAAATTTAGTTTTCTTTCCTTTTCATTTTATTTTATTTGTTTCCATTTCTCAAGTATTGTAGTAGCAAAAACATCGGTATCTACAGACTTACACTACGAATCTTTGAAAAGTTTGTATGTTTCTAAATATAATATGAACCATGATTCATTTATAAATTTTAGTGAACACGTTGTGCATTTGGATGAGCTTTAAACAAACCAAAAAGGCAAAAGTTATAATGAAACTTGCTTAAATTAATAATGTAAAATGATTTTGCAATTTACACGCTTGTTCCATACAGGGTAAAAGCCCCAGCGTACAGTAGTATTGGTTAATTTTTTTTTTTTTAGAGAGAGAGAGAGAGCCACGGCTGTAGGGTAAAACAATCTGTCTCACACTGCAAAGAAATCCAATTCAATTTCGACTTAGGCTGTGTTTGTTTCAACTTCAAACCACTTCCGGAAATCAATTTCCGGAAAATTGCTGTGTTTGGGTGCTTGGGAAAATTGGGTCAACGGAAATTGATTTCCCTTTGACCGAAAATAAGGCCAAAAACGGGTGAAATTGATTTCCGGCCTTATTTTCACTTCAAATCAAATTTTCCGGAAAAGAGAGAAAGGAGTACGAACCGGAAAAGAGAGAAAGGAGCACCGACCCAAAGAGAGCACGAACCGGCGCTCCAAGCCCAGAGCCCATCGCCGGCGACCTTCGAACCACGAACCCACCAGTCGCACCGCGTCGGCGAGACCCACGAGTCGCGCCATCGCACCTCATCGTCTCCTCGATAGCGCCATCGCACATCGTCGACCAGTCGATTGCGCCATCGCCTCCTCGATCGCGCCATCGCACATCGTCGACCAGTCGATCGCACCATTGCCTCCTCGATCGCACCATCGCACGTCGTCGACCAGTCGATCGCGCCATCGCCTCCTCGATCGCACCATCGCACGTCGTCGACCAGTCGATCGCGCCATCGCCTCCTCGATCGCGCCATCGCACGTCGTCGTCTCCTCGATCGCGTCGTCTCCTCAATCGCGCCATCGCCTCCAAGCCCAGAGCCCATCGCGATCGCGCCATCACACCCATCGCCTCCACGCTCTCTCTTCCTCGATCTCTCAGATTTTTTTTTTTTAATTTGATTGTTGTTGTTGTTGTTTTTTTTAATTTGATTGTTGTTGTTGTTTTTTTTTTTAATGAACTGATTATTGTTGTTGTTGTTGTTGTTGTTGTTGTTGTTGTTGTTGCTGCTGCTGCTGCTGCTGCCGGAGTTTGGTTGTGTTGTTGCCGGAAAATAGCATTTTCCTAATACAACCAAACGCATAAAAATATTTTCCACAACAATTTTCATAATTCAACCAAACACTTAAAAATATTTTCCTTTTCCGGAAAATAGCATTTCCGGAAAATATGTATTTTCCGGAAAACATTTTACACGAAACAAACACAGCCTTAATCATTGTTTGTTTGCACTAAAAACAACAAAGCATGGTTAGGAAAAGTGCCTAATTAATCTAATTATAAAATAAATATTATAAAAAAAAAAAAAAAAAAAAAAAAACGAAGGAAAAGTGTCTAATCATTCATTAGAAATCCTACGGTTTTAAAAAGCCGACAACCAACCCACCCCAGCATATTCATGTTTTATTCCTCTCCGCAGGAAAAAATAGAAATAAAGCATATTCACGCATCTTTATAAAAGAAAAGAGACTATATATGGAAAATTGAGCTACATGTAACATGTATATGAATTATTTATGAGTTCTCCAATAACAACCACGTGATCATTGAAATCCCAATAAGATGAACTTTACTGATATTGAAGAGGCGTGAATTTGACTAATAATAGTGTATCTAGCAGAAGGAAAAAAATTCTCAATTATTAAAGTAATGAAAATGGTGAGAAATAGTATATTGCAGTGAAAGAAAATTTAGGCAAAAAACAAACAAGTCTTTTTTTTTTTTTTTTTTTTGATGGGCAAACAAACAAGTCTTTATGCGTGATAGATACGAGACCCTATCTTCTTATCTTTACTTTTGACATCGACGTTCATGAATTGGCCAAACCAATTACCGGTTCAATCCTAGGCACAAATCTTACTCAACCAATAAAAATAAAATAAATAAACAAAATCTAGACACATTGGCAGTGGAGCCAAATCCAAGCTTCTAGTCTAGTAATTAGTATTGTAATCTATGAACTAAAAATAAACCTAATTCTTATCTTTTATAAAATAAACTATTTACCAATTCAGCTTTTTGTTTATTTTATACTACATGATAACTTATTTGTTTATACATGACATAACAAATAAGTTAATTTATCTGCTTAAAACTAATTCATTTATCTATAATCTATAATATATAATTAATATTGTGCCACATAAGTTTTTGATGACGCTTCCAAATTTTACATATCATTATTCTCTTATATATATATATATATTGAACCAATTAGAACTTTTATTTATTTATTTATAGAATTTCAATCTATGACGTCCATTTATAATAATTGTGTTTTTTTATCATAAGAACTTTGATACATCATATTTTCTTTAAATAATATAATATTTAATTCTACATACAAATACAATCATAATAAATGTTTAACACTATAATATATAATTGCATATAAAAACCAATTATAATAATTGTCTATTATTGACTATCATAATTATCAAATTTTATAATTAGACAATAAAATAAAAGAGAAAAAAAAATCTTATTACGTTTAACTTTTTTGTGAATTGCACGAGTTACCAACTAGTAATATTAATAAGAAATCTGAAATTCAATCTCTGCCTACACCAAAAACTGATTAGTATATTAGTCTGATGATAAAGAACTATTATCTTGAACAAACACCATAGGTTGAAACTCTTTAAAAAAAAAGAATATATATATATATATATTGAAACTATTTGACTTTTGGTTAATAATTTTAATATATAAAAAATTTGAAGCTGTTTAAATTTTGGTCAATCTCATAACTCCACATTTCGAACCATTTCTTTCTTAAAACCCTAAATACTTTGTGTGAGAGAATGTGTCAATTCAGTTACAAGACCCTTAACAACTCTCCATTAGAATCATGGTACATCATTTTTTTTTTTAAAATAGTAGAGTATATAATTCTATATACAAACACAATTATGATAAATGCACAGTTTATATTATACAATTCTTTATACAAATACAATCATAATGAATGTTTATTAATAACTACAATCATAATGAATGTTTATTAATAACTACTATAAATTTCATATTTAAACAATAAATAAAAGGAAAAATTGTATTATTTCATATTTTTCATGTATATTACATGGATTACCGATTAGTTTGCTTTAAAAACCAAATGTACTTATACCCTTACCATATAAGTTAGCTAGGCCTAGACGTATCTATTTTTTATACGATAAATATTTTATTAAACCAATAATAAAAATAAGTTTTCCCACATCACACATTTTGCTTGCTTGTTGGGGTTTAAAATAAAAAACAAAGACTATAAAGCTAAAAAGGAAGTCAACCGGGTGTAGCCTCCTTGGCCTTATTACCTATCCTATTAGTTTGGTTTCACTAACAAAAAGGTCTAAAAAAAGGCTACCAATACAAAATATTATAATACGATTTCAATAGTAAAGGCTGCCTTTTTGCCTGCTTTCTCATCATCTAAAAATCTCATCTCAATCAAAAAAGCAACAAAAAGTTGCACCGAAACCCATTCAACTCAGCGCCCAATCACTACCATATCTTCCCAAAAGGACACTTTGTTGATCTTTTCCGTGTTCAATTCCCATTCTATCATTCTATGTTTTTCTCCTTTTACTATTCTTTTTGTTACTTGCTTCAACTCAGTCTTTTAAAGAAGATCAGCTTGTTCACAAATTTACAACAATCTTAAAGCAACCAAAAAAATAGTAAAAAGAAAGCTCTTTTTAACTAAAGAGCTGCGTTTTTTTAAGGACCCATTTCGATTTTGTTCAGGTTTTTGTATTTTAAGGTTCCTGAAAGTGTTGGTAGTAAGAGGTTTGAGAGGTTCTGTTTTGGATGGGGCTTGCTGGAGCAATGGGATTAAAGCTGTGACTCCTTCTCTCACAGGTACCTTTCGATTTGTTCTTTTATAGTTTTAGTTTTTTTTTGGTTTATAACTGCATGTAAATGCTTGATTGAGTCTCAAATTGTTAGAAACAGTCTGGTGGGTATCTCTAAAATCTTCATGTCAATCATTCAATCTTGTTGTTGTAAAATGAAAAGTTTTAATTTTGTGGTAGTTGTTCTGCTTGTGACCTTTGGATATTAATTGAAATTAAGCCTTTTGAATTCAATTAATAGTTTTGCTGTGAGAGGAATCCCCTTAAACATTGTATGCTTTGAAATTGTAGACTAGATTAGTCTGAAGGATGCGCTTTATGTAAAAAAAAAAACATTAGGATGACTTGAATTTTTGTGTTGGAAATTAGTTTTAGGGATGAATGGTGGGAATTTTGTGTCTTTTGGGGCCTAGAAAACTTCCAAGTCAAAGATAGCTTTTGTTAACATGTCCCTGTGGCTTTTGTGTAGGGTTTAATTCAAAGAATGTGAGCAGAGATGGGAGTGGCATGAGCAATTCGAGTAGCAAGTTCTCCTATTCGGCTTCTATGCCAATGACTCCTAGGAGTGAGGGTGAGATCTTGCAGGCAACCAATCTGAAGAGTTTTGCCTTCACTGAGCTGAAAATGGCCACAAGAAACTTCCGCCCAGATAGTGTAGTCGGAGAGGGTGGGTTTGGTTCAGTTTTTAAAGGGTGGATTGATGAACATTCGATGACAGCTACCAAGCCAGGAACTGGCATGATGATTGCCGTGAAGAGGCTCAACCAAGAAGGGCTTCAGGNCGTTATCTTTTTCAATCTACCGTAAAACAAACACTCAGAACTAAGAACCTTATCTTACTCAATCTACTGTAAAACAAACACTTATAACTTGGAACGTTATCTTTTTCAATCTACCGTAAAACAAACACTTAGAACTAAGAACCTTATCTTACTCAATCTACTGTAAAACAAACACTTATAACTTGGAACGTTTACCTGGTGCACCGGCCAGCGCCCTAATCCTTCCCACAGACGGCGCCAATTGTAAGGACTCAATTTGAATTGAGTGTTGGGTTTTCAGCCCAACAAGCCCAAACAATAAATTTATAGAGAGTGGGCTGACAGGCTTAGGTGCTGGCCGTTGATCACCATGCCCAAACTTCTCTTTAAAAAAAATGGCTAAGTATTTCTTACGAATGAGGAATGCTCCTCGGCCACAGGCCGAGGAGGCTTTTGTTCTTCCCCCCCCCCCTCTTTTTGGCGTTACTAGCTCTTCTTTTATAGTTTTCATCTTCCTATCTTTTGCTTCCATCTGTTGATTGTCTATTCGCCTTTTTCTCTGGTCGTCCATCCCATCAGAGGCTTTATCGATACTCAAGTGGCTCACTCTGATCAACGTTATCCTGCCAAGGGGTTACCTCTCCATTAATGCGGCCAGGGGGGTTAGTTGAGGGCATTAAATGCGAGAGTGACAGCTTACCTTGGGGTTAGCCACTCCCTGGAATCACTCTTGTCAGGCCGAGGACAAGGTATCCTCGGCGTGGATTCAAGAGAATAGGCTTCCCCCCTTTTCCCCAGGAATAGCTTGCGCTCCTCGGCATGGGCCTTGGGCCTACTATATGATGGGCCGAGGCTATCAGGCCCACGGACCCCACAACAATAAAATAAAAGAGAAAAAAAAATCTTATTACGTTTAACTTTTTTGTGAATTACACGAGTTACCAACTAGTAATATTAATAAGAAATCTGAAATTCAATCTCTGCCTACACCAAAAACTGATTAGTATATTAGTCTGATGATAAAGAACTATTATCTTGAGCAAACACCATAAGTTGAAACTCTTTAAAAAAAAAGAATATATATATATATTGAAACTATTTGACTTTTGGTTAATAATATTAATATATAAAAATTTGAAGCTGTTTAAATTTTGGTCAATCTCATAACTCCACATTTCGAACCATTTCTTCCTTAAAACCCTAAATACTTTGTGTGAGAGAATGTGTCAATTCAGTTACAAGACCCTTAACAACTCTCCATTAGAATCATGGTACATCATTTTTTTTTTTAAATAGTAGAGTATATAATTCTATATACAAACACAATTATGATAAATGCACAGTTTATATTATACAATTCTTTATACAAATACAATCATAATGAATGTTTATTAATAACTACTATAAATTTCATATTTAAACAATAAATAAAAGGAAAAATTGTATTATTTCATATTTTTCATGTACATTACATGGATTACCGATTAGTTTGCTTTAAAAACCTAATGTACTTATACCCTTACCAAATAAGTTAGCTAGACGTATCTATTTTTTATACGATAAATATTTTATTAAACCAATAATAAAAATAAGTTTTCCCACATCACACATTTTGCTTGCTTGTTGGGGTTTAAAATAAAAAACAAAGACTATAAAGCTAAAAAGGAAGTCAACCGGGTGTAGCCTCCTTGGCCTTATTACCTATCCTATTAGTTTGGTTTCACTAACAAAAAAGGTCTAAAAAAAGGCTACCAATACAAAATATTATAATACGATTTCAATAGTAAAGGCTGCCTTTTTGCCTGCTTTCTCATCATCTAAAAATCTCATCTCAATCAAAAAAGCAACAAAAAGTTGCACCGAAACCCATTCAACTCAGCGCCCAATCACTACCATATCTTCCCAAAAGGACACTTTGTTGATCTTTTCCGTGTTCAATTCCCATTCTATCATTCTATGTTTTTCTCCTTTTACTATTCTTTTTGTTACTTGCTTCAACTCAGTCTTTTAAAGAAGATCAGCTTGTTCACAAATTTACAACAATCTTAAAGCAACCAAAAAAATAGTAAAAAGAAAGCTCTTTTTAACTAAAGAGCTGCGTTTTTTTAAGGACCCATTTCGATTTTGTTCAGGTTTTTGTATTTTAAGGTTCCTGAAAGTGTTGGTAGTAAGAGGTTTGAGAGGTTCTGTTTTGGATGGGGCTTGCTGGAGCAATGGGATTAAAGCTGTGACTCCTTCTCTCACAGGTACCTTTCGATTTGTTCTTTTATAGTTTTAGTTTTTTTTTTGGTTTATAACTGCATGTAAATGCTTGATTGAGTCTCAAATTGTTAGAAACAGTCTGGTGGGTATCTCTAAAATCTTCATGTCAATCATTCAATCTTGTTGTTGTAAAATGAAAAGTTTTAATTTTGTGGTAGTTGTTCTGCTTGTGACCTTTGGATATTAATTGAAATTAAGCCTTTTGAATTCAATTAATAGTTTTGCTGTGAGAGGAATCCCTTAAACATTGTATGCTTTGAAATTGTAGACTAGATTAGTCTGAAGGATGCGCTTTATGTAAAAAAAAAACATTAGGATGACTTGAATTTTTGTGTTGGAAATTAGTTTTAGGGATGAATGGTGGGAATTTTGTGTCTTTTGGGGCCTAGAAAACTTCCAAGTCAAAGATAGCTTTTGTTAACATGTCCCTGTGGCTTTTGTGTAGGGTTTAATTCAAAGAATGTGAGCAGAGATGGGAGTGGCATGAGCAATTCGAGTAGCAAGTTCTCCTATTCGGCTTCTATGCCAATGACTCCTAGGAGTGAGGGTGAGATCTTGCAGGCAACCAATCTGAAGAGTTTTGCCTTCACTGAGCTGAAAATGGCCACAAGAAACTTCCGCCCAGATAGTGTAGTCGGAGAGGGTGGGTTTGGTTCAGTTTTTAAAGGGTGGATTGATGAACATTCGATGACAGCTACCAAGCCAGGAACTGGCATGATGATTGCCGTGAAGAGGCTCAACCAAGAAGGGCTTCAGGGTCACAAGGAATGGTTGGTTAGTATTAATTCTCTTCTCAGTTCTTCATGAACTCTTTTGTGGTTTGTGCGTTCTCTTGCTGTTGTAAATAGTATGTATTGAATGTAGGCCAGAGTTTTAAGTTTTACAGCAACTTAAAGGAGCTATGTAGTGTAGGGATATTTTCTGAAGTGGTTCTTATTTAGAATTGGCCATTTTGCCTTGCAATGGTTGACTTGCGCAAGCTGCCAATCCAAATGTCATTGGTTATATATATATGGAAAGACTACAACTTCCTGAGTGCCACAACGATTAGAAAAGTTTAAAGTGAGCAAAGCAGTTAATTTTCTGTTTTATTGTTGGACATACAGGCAGAAATCAATTATCTCGGGCAGCTGCATCATCCTCATCTTGTGAAGTTGATTGGTTACTGCTTAGAAGATGAGCATCGGCTTCTGGTATATGAGTTCATGCCTAAGGGTAGCATGGAAAATCATCTGTTTAGAAGTGAGTCCTTTTTATCCTTTTCATCAATTAATGGTTTTGAAGGAAGTGAAAAGGATTAAGTGTGGTTCTGTTATTTCTTTCTGGAGGTGTATATTGGTATTAACATGCTATTATTGTTGAAGCAGGGGGGTCTCACTTCCAGCCACTATCTTGGAACCTCCGAATGAAAGTTGCTCTTAGTGCTGCAAAGGGACTTGCTTTTCTTCACAATGCTGAAACACAAGTCATATACCGTGACTTCAAGACTTCAAATATCCTCCTTGATTCAGTATGTAGTTTGGCTAGCCTGTTGATCAATTTGTGTAATATGGTTGAGCTTGTTGAGTTTTAGGACTCAATCAGACTTATTTTTCATTGTGCCAACCCTGTTGCTCTGACTTTACAGAATTACAATGCAAAACTATCTGATTTTGGGCTGGCCAGGGATGGGCCAACTGGTGATAAGAGCCATGTGTCTACTAGAGTTTTGGGAACTTACGGATATGCTGCACCAGAGTATCTAGCCACAGGTATTCTTTCAAATTTCAGTATGTGTCTCTTCTTTAAAATTTTTGATTATTCAAACTCCGGCTCCTTTCCTTATGCTTTTGCGTGTTAGGTGATGGAATGGTTTGATCAGATTTACTTTTTTATGTGATTTTCTCTATAAAAACATGAATTTTGGTCTAAAATGAATGGTAATCTACATTTTCGGTCTACCATTAGAAGGCTTTTCAGGGCCCTGGCTTTGAGAGTCAGAAAGTTGTATTGGTACTATAGAGAACTGCTTAAGCCTGTGTAAATATGTGCTTTTTTTTTATTTATGCTAGTGCATCAATGATCAGCCTTCTCCAATGCCTTGTATTGGTATAAAGTTCATGTACATTTTGTTCTTCATTTTTGTTTTATTGATTTAGCTTGGCCAGGTTCTACAAAGCTACCAGGCTGTTCAATGATTAATTGCATGTTTTATTGGGCAGGTCATCTGACTGCCAAAAGTGATGTTTATAGCTTTGGAGTTGTACTTCTAGAAATGTTATCTGGTCGTCGAGCTATAGACAAGAATCGGCCATCTGGACAACACAACTTGGTGGAGTGGGCAAAACCTTATCTGAACAGTAAACGCAGGATATTTCGTGTACTGGATTCCCGTCTCGAGGGCCAGTACTCACTGGGTCGGGCCCAAAAGGCAGCTAGCCTTGCACTTCAATGCATCAATGTAGAACCTAAGAACAGGCCCAACATGGATGAGGTGGTAACAGCATTGGAGGAGCTTCAGGACTTGAAGGACACGACAAGAAGTACTCAAAAGGAACATCGTGCAAATGTTCATGGCCATTCCAATGGTGTGACTAAGTCATGCAGAAGTACTGCAGAACAGGCTTCTAGATTGACTGTTTACCCGAGGCCTTCTGCTTCTCCCCTCTATGCTTAATGGAGGACAAGTTTTTATACAGCTGATATATCTTTTCTGTTTTGGATGAGTTTTAGCAGGATGCAGAACTGAGTTTCAGGAGTTCAGGCATGCACCATTACCATATTTCTTCAACCAGTGTACAGTTTTTGCTTTCAGCCTTGTAATGTTTTCTCCTTTACTCTAAGAACCATTGGAAGGCCCCTCTATCTAGCATTTGGTTCAAAGAATGTTTGTGATGATTGAAGCCAGCGTTGAAATGTGTAATTTAGCTGATTTGAATCTTTATATCTCTTTGGGACTTGAGGTGATCATGTTTGTTCTTGTGGAGTTGGAGATATTTAGCCCAAAATGTTATATAACAGCCATATTTTTGTGAGAGCACCTTTGTGTTACCTTTATAATCTCTATTTCTTTAGTGAAACTTTCTTCTCCTTGTTCATGGACATAGCTTAGGAAGTCTGGACACAAACTGGACATGGGACACAACACTACAAATCTAAGAAAATAGGATACATAATATGACAATAACTAATTAATTAATTTATATCTTTAGTTTACCTATTTATTGATAAGAATATTTTATGTTTATTTTAAACTTTCAAAATAAATATCATCAAAATTTACAAGCACACAAAGAACATGCATATAAATCATTATTTTCCTTGTGAGATTGTTTGTTTGATTTTTCTATTTTTATTTCACATGAACCCATTATTATGGGCTTTACTACCAAGTCAACAAGCTAGTATTAGGGTATTCTAGTTTTGCTCTTGGGTTATTTATTGAAGTAATTGATTGTTTTAATAGCCACAGGGCCCGCAATATCATTTTGGTTATGTAATTATCTGTTTATTTGGGGATGGTGACAAACGTTTCATTAGCAATGAAACTCGAAATAGAAAAATTTGATGGGAAAGATGAATTTCATTGGCATTGTTGGGATGTGTCTCTAGTGTTGTTGATGGGCAGATTCAACAAATAACTACACTTTAGCTTTGTTGCACATTATCAAATACTAGCATCAATGTACCATATGGAGCGATAGATTTCGTGTTGGAACTTGGAGGCAAAGTGGCTTATCAATCCACCATCATCCCAAACGCGTACAAATATTAAAAGAAGCAAATGAATAGATCATATATGATTATAATATGATATCATAACGATTGGAACAGAAAGAAACACATAATTATCCTAATATACCATTCATCTTTAATTTGTCTTATTTTAAAATAGGAATAAATTTTTTATTTCACCTCCATTTTAACAAAGGAATAAATGTTGTTTACATTTTTAGGAGGAATATAATGGAATGAAATAAGCATTCCCCATAATCATTCAATTCCTATGTACTAAACTCCCAAAATAGATGAAAAAAATATTTTACCTCATTCCTTACCAACTGCAAGGTATAAGTAAATTTAACTTTTTTATGTTTGCTTATCGGTGAAGAAAGGTTGAAAGAAAAGCCCAAATATTAATTTTATCACTGTAAGCATGCACAGTTTATTGCCATGGCACTTTTATTTATAGACAAAGTTTATCTTTAAACTAGTTTGGATATAAATAAGATTCATTCTTGGGTTTGATAACAATAGTTGTCCAATTTGAGACTACATTTAAATTCCATTGTACTAGGATTGATGCGGTGGTCCATATGGAAATAAATAATAGAGAAAAAGAATACATATATAAGATGAGATAGTCATCTAGAACGTAGAATAATAAGGTGAGGAAAAGAATACGGCCACATTCAACTACCATTAATAAATTCAAATTGCTTGGAACATTATGATGCTTATGTAAGACTTGGGTCCAATACTTCCATGACATGTTACGATGTTGACATGTAGCAAGTGTTTGACATGTGTTTGTATCCCAACTTAAGTTTTCTTCTCATCCCAATTTAGGAGGTCTTGCTTGTTGATTGCAAAGAAATTTGAGAGAAAGATTTAATGGGTAATTTTTTTTTCTTTCATGGGAATACTTGGTTCTCTTTTTTTTCCTCTTTCTCTCTATCTCTAGCTTGTTTTTATTTATTTATTGCTAAGTTTGATTTAAAGTTGGCTAAAAGATCTCAATATACAGTGAAAATGAATCTATAGGTTGTGATTCGATATGGAAATCAAGAGTGCAGGAGCAACATGGCTCAAGGTCAGTCAACCTGATCTATTTATTATGTGCATGTACACTACAATGCATGCGTTTTTTATTTTTTTGACAGACATTTTGAATTTCTTTTATTACAAAAGGAGTTCATAGAATTGCAAGGGAAGAAAATAAATTAGTGTGGAACGAGAAATTTACTTTCAACGTTAAGGGCTCATTTGGTAGCAGTGTCTAAGTATTGTTGTTCAATTTTCAGTGTTGTGAAAATACGTATTTGAGTGTTATAGAAATATGTGTCAGAAGTGTTATTGTTATTTAAATAATGAAAATTATTGTTTAAACAACAATACCAAACAACCCCTATCCGGGTGGTGAAGATCACAAATAGAAGCTTACTTTCATATCATGGACAAGCAAAATTTCTCCGATGCTGTTTTGTTGGCAAATCCATATAAATCTCTCCCTCTCCCTTTGCAAAAATAAATAAATAAAATAAATAAATAAATAAAAGATTGAGGTTGTGCTAAAAGTTTTTTTTTTTTTTTTTTTTTTTTTTTTTTTTTTTTTTTTTACAGAAAACAAAACAAAATCAAATAAATTAAAAAGAACCCAATAAAATATAAATCTCTGAAGCCTTCTCTGACTAATATTGTTTACCGTTACTTTGACTCGATTAAATTGCTAAAGATTCTTAATTTATTTATGATTTTAATAAGGCTAATCTTCCTGGGGGCAGAATATATGTTGAGGACGTTGTGTCTTTTGGGGTGGAGATGGGAAAGGCTGAACTTTGACAGGGCAAGTATAGGGTTGTTCTTCCCGACAAGACCTCCGCTAGAGAGATCTGTGTTGTAGTAAATTTCAGGCTAAAATGGGCAAATGCCCTTTTTGTGCAAAAAAAAAAAACCAACGTTTTGCCCTCTTTCTCAAACTAATTAGAGAAATGTCCCTCTTTGTAACTCGATAATGTCAAAGTCGAGTTTTGTGAATAACTCGATCCTTTTATAATCAAGTTATCTTCAACTTTGTGCCATGTTGGCCAGCCAACATGGCATTTTTTTTTAATCCCTAAATAACTCGATTATCATAAAATCGAGTTATATAACCGACTATATAGATATCGAGTTATGCTCATGTTATAGCTATTTCAGACTATCTTGGCGTTAGGCGTAGCCTATTTTTTTGTCTTAATATAACTCGATTACTTTAATGTCGAGTTATAAAGAAAACTCACACTCCCTAAAATCGAGTTATTCTCGTATAATAACTTCACTTCTCCTCCCATTCAGAGTGTCTTGCTTTCCGTCTGAACTGAATTCCACTCTACTCCACAAATCCACAGCTACTTCCGGACTCAATTGAAATTTGTATCACCTCAAGTAAAAAACTCACACCAGAATTTTATGGCAATGGTATTTTCATTTAATATTGTACTGTATTTTTATTTTTTTGGTTGAATGAGTGTAAAGTGAGTACATTGGTGTGATTTTGGTTGTTTGTTGTAGTAAATTTTAATCACAAGAGAATGAAATCTTTACCATAGCAACATTTTGTATTGCACATAATCATCATTGGTCATAATCATATAGGGGCGTGTACATAATCATCATTGGTCAGACATTAACAACAACGTCTAATGTTTATGGTCAAATGTGAGTGTTAGTATTTCATTTTTAGCATGTAATTGTGCACAAATTTATGAATGCCTTTGTCGTGTACCATGTTATGCAGCATTACATTATTTACCAACAGTTGATGCACACTGTTAACTTGATCATTTGATGTTACTGTTTCATCACTAATTAAAAGTTGAAACATTGAGGATAACCATCTAATTCTAAACTTCCCAAAAGTTTCCTTCAAAAAGAGAAAATGGGTGCTGTTGAAATCCTTGTAATGAGTCTTACAAGCTCTCTTTGCCTGTACTTTCTCTTAACTCTCATCCGGGGCCTTCACAAACTATGGTGGACTCCAATTCACATGAAGAATCAATTGAGTTCACAGGGAATCAAAGGTCCTTCCTACAGATTCTTCCATGGAAGCACCAAAGAAATTTTCAACATGAGAAATGAAGCCATGAGCAGGCCAATGAATTTATCACATGACATATTTCCACAATTCTGCCTCTTATTCACTCATGGGTTGACAAATATGGTACAAGAATCTTTCAAAGTGATTTAGTCAATTTTAATAAATTTAGCCATTTTGAATTTTGTTTCCTTTTATTCTTTGGTATAGGTAAGAATTATCTTCAATGGTTTGGCCCTAAAGCTCAACTGGTTGTTACTGAACTAGAGCTAATCAAAGAGATAATGAAGAATAGAGACAACGCTTATGCAAAGCCAGAGACCGCAAACTATACGAAGAAGCTCTTATGAGATGGGCTTGTGACTTCTGAAGGTCAAAAATAGGGATGGCAATGGGGCGGGGCGGGGCCGAAGGATGGGATCTTCGTCCCCGCCTTGCATGGTTTTGCCCTGCCCCATTCCCGCCCTGCCCTGCATGACGGGGAAAATTTTCTCACCCTATCCCTGCCCCTTGCGGCCCCGCGAAGCCCCGCCCCATCTCGTTAAATTCTACTTTTTGTTAATTTGCCCTACAACTAGTACAATTTTTTTAATGAAAACTATTTCATTGATAAAAATATACTTGAAATTACAACTAAATTTATCCCATCAAATCAAATCAATTTTTAGAAAAAATTGAATAATATATCCAAGTGTTTAACAAGACAATCATAAAATTAAAATAAAAAATCTCATAGTATAACACATAGCAAAATAAAGGCAGAGAACCACATTAGGTAGAATAAAATAAGCTAATATTGATATGCTTGTCTAAATAGTAGGGTTTTAAGGTATAAAAAATTTACAATTATAACCCTTAGCAACGTGGGGCGGGGCGGGGACGGGGTGGGTCTAAAAAGTCTAAACCCATCCATGTCCCGCCCCGTGGTGCGGGGCTAAAATCTTGCCCCATCCCCGCCTTACCACATTTGTGAGGCAAGGAAAACCAGCGCGGGGTGAAGCGGGGAGAGGCGGATTAAGCGGGGCGGGGAAAAATTGCCATCCCTAGTGAAAAATGGGCAAAGATGCGGAAACTTGCTAATTATGCCTTTCATGCAGAGAGCCTCAAAGTAATCTCTCACTCTTAGTCTTACCATTTAGAATATACTATCAATTTTATCATAAAAATTTTACAAACTAGAGAGTCTATTAACATAATTCATGTCACATCAACAATATATGTGTAACAAATAAAATTTCTTAATACTTTTTGTGTGATGCGCTTAAAATTGACACATCTATTTGTAAAGCTAATAGTAAAATTTGTAATATCTTTAGTACCACTAATCTATTTTAAATGAACTAAACCCAATAACAAATTAGCATACAAAGTGGATTCCAGTTAGCTCAACTAGTAAAGTCTCTGATGGTTGTATAAGAGATCTGGCGTTCAATCCCTGCCTACACCAAAAATTGATTGGTGTCTTGATCTAATGATAAAGAGCTATCATTAGGAGCGGACGCCATAAGTTGAAACTCTCTAAAAAAAAAAAAAATTATCATACAAAATTATTAACAAAATTCAATCCAAAAAGCATTCGCCATAAGTTGAAACTCTCTAAAAAAAAAAAAAATTATCATACAAAATTATTAACAAAATTCAATCCAAAAAGCATAGATATACAATCTTGGAAATTGTCAAGAGCCTTGTGTAGTTGTAGTTCAATCAGTACTTTTTAATATTTTTGACGGAGATATCAATTAATGGTTCAAATTCCTGCCCAACAAATTACCTAGGTATCAAGGAAAAAAATTCTTGGAAATTAGTCTAAATTGTTATAAGGAATTCACTTTTACAGAATATGATTCTATCAATGATCAGTAGCATTGAAGTGATGCTGGAAAGATGGAAACATCATGAAGGTAAAGAGATTGAGGTATCTGAAGAATTTAGGCTATTGACTTCATAAGTGATTTCAAGGACAGCTTTTGGGAGCAGTTACTTAGAAGGGAAGAACATTTTTCAGATGTTGATGAAATTGGCCTTGAATTCATCTAGAAATGCTTTAAAACTCAGGTTTCCTGGCATCAAGTAAAGTCCTTTTAGTTAAACCAACAATTGGGGAACATAGAACTACTCTCCATTAAATATTCTTAGCGTCCTCATGTCCTAATAGCATTCCAAAATGTGACTGACTCTAACTAGTATGTTGAGGATCATAACTAACCTCAAAATTTTGAAACTAATGCTTATTGTTGTTAATGTACCATTGGTCGATGTTGTCCTAATATCATTTGTCCATTTTTACAGTAAAATTTATAAAACTAATGATGGAATTGAATTGGAGGAGCTTGTAAGAGGAATACACAACCCTATATTAGAGATAATAAAGAAGAGAGAAGAGAAGGTAATGACTGGAGAAGGTAGCAGTTTTGTGGGTGATTTTCTCCAGTTACTTGTTGAGGCTCATCATGATGCCAATGCTAGCCTAAAGATTTCAATAGAAGATTTGGTGGACGAGTGCAAAACATTTTACATTGCTGGTCAAGAAACCACTAGTACTTTGCTTGCGTGGACTATATTTCTTCTAGTAATCCACACAGATTGGCAAGAAAGGAGGTGCTCAATTTATTTGGCCAACAAAATCCAAATCCGGATGGAATCACAAAACTCAAGACTGTAAGAATGTCTCAAACTCAAATCAGTTACTAGTGTAAATGGCAGACCATTTAACTCAATTGCAATTTTTAAATTCTTAATTTTCCTGACATTGTTTCCCATGCAGATGGGTATGATCATCAATGAGTCTCTAAGGTTATATCCACCCATAATTGCAATAACAAGAAAACTTGAACATCGAGAAATCCACGGATGCCTTGATGCTACTTGTGGCATGGATGCCTTGGTATGTTCCAAGATGTCTTGGTATGTTGAAATGCTTTAGGAAGGCTTCTATTTATAGGATTGGGGGTAGGTAAGCGACACATGGCAAGTCTGATTGGTGATATGTGCCATAGTCTGATTGGTGACATGTGCCATAGTCTGATTGGAGGAGTTTTAAAACTTTTTCTCTAAGACACGTGGCATCTTTTGATTGGTCGAAATGTATTGATTTTCAAGGTGATACATGTGAAAATTCGATTGGACTGCTTATGTTATTGCTTACACGCGCTGGGCTACTTATACATGTGAACATCCGATTGGACTGCTTATGTCATTGCTTACACGCGCTGGGCTGCTTATGTCATTGTTTACACGTGCTGGGCTGCTTATGTCATTGCTTACACGCGTTGAATTGCTTATGTCATTGCTTACATGTGCTGGGCTGCTTATGTCATTGCTTACAACGTGCTTATGTGTGGAATGAGTCATTGCCTACACGTGCCGATTCGTGATTGGCATTTTGCATGCTTTTTTTATATGTTTTTATTTCATGACACTTGGCAAATTTTTGTTGGTTCCTGAATGGTGATGGAAGAAACTAGTTGTAGTACGTGGCGCTTTGTAATTAGCCATACTTTGTGGACTTGGTAATATGATGTGTCAACTTGTGATAGGTCGGGAATTTTCCCTCCTTCTACACTTGAAGCCCACAAAAGTCAATTCAACAAATCCACATTCATCACTAATTAAAAGTTGAAACATTGAGGATAACCATCTAATTCTAAACTTCCCAAAAGTTTCCTTCAAAAAGAGAAAATGGGTGCTGTTGAAATCCTTGTAATTAGTCTTACAAGCTCTCTGTGCCTGTACTCATCTGGGGCCTTCACAAACTATGGTGGACTCCAATTCACGTGAAGAATCAATTGAGTTCACAGGGAATCAAAGGTCCTTCCTACAGATTCTTCCATGGAAGCACCAAAGAAATTCTCAACATGAGAAAAGAAGCCATGAGCAGGCCAATGAATTTATCACATGACATATTTTCAACAATTCTGCCTCATGTTCACTCATGGATTGACAAATATGGTAAAAGAATCTTTCAAAGTGATTTCGTCAATTTCAATAAATTTAGCCATTTTTAATTTTGTATCCTTTTATTCTTTGGTACAGGTAAGAATTATCTTCAATGGTTTGGCCCTAAAGCTCAATTGGTTGTTACTGAACCAGAGCTAATCAAAGAGATAATGAACAATAGAGACAACGCTTATCCAAAGCCAGAGACCGCAAACTATACGAAGAAGCTCTTAGGAGATGGGCTTGTGACTTCTGAAGGTGAAAAATGGGCAAAGATGCGGAAACTTGCTAATTCTGCCTTTCATGCAGAGAGCCTCAAGGTAATCTTTTACTCTTAGTCTTACCATTTAGAATTAGCACCATTAATATTGCAATTATTAGCCTAGAAAAATATGTTTAATTGATTTTTTTTAATATAAAATAANAGAATATAATAGAGAAAATAAAAATGAGACTAATACTAATTCTAGGAAACATATATAGAGAAATAGAAATAAGGATGCTAATTAAAGAACATTGGCAATACCATCAATCCCGTTTGAAGCTTAATCATAGCTCCACAAATTTGCTGACTTTCAACTTTTGGCTGGTATATATTCAGGCGTTCTCCAATGCCGTAAAATTCCTTATTGTCTGGTTTTACTTGAATTCCTGCAAAATACCCAATTAAATTAAGTGAGAAAATGAGCTTAATGATTCTAGTGTAGAAAAAAAAAATTCCCAAAGATTAGTAATTTGGTATAAATAGAAGAATGTATAAAAAATTCATCGAAAAATTGAGAGAGAAAGAGAGAGAGAACCTTTTTTTGAATTCCGGCAAACTACCCAATTAAATTAAGTGAGAAATGAGCATAATGATTCTAGTGTAGAAAAACAAAGAAGAAAAAAAGAAAAGAAAGGATTCCCAAAGATTAGTAATTTGGCATAAATAGAAGAATGTATAAAAAAATTCATCGAAAAATTGAGAGAGAGAGAGAGAGAGAGAGAGAGAGAACCTTTTTTTGTGAGAAAAAAACCATGCATAGAATGGAATAGATAGTTACCAATTTATAGTAAGAGAGTGTGAATAAGAAGAGACAAAATAAAGAAAGATGAAGAGAAAGAAGAAGTATAATATTTATGTAGAGAGTAGTGGGGAGATGAAAAGAAGAAGAATAATATTTATGTAGAGGGTAGTGGGGAGATGAAAAGATAAGGATGAAGAAATGTTGGAAAAATGTAAATATTAAAATAAAATAAAAAGTAAATGTTAAAAACAATTATAGGAAAATTGAAAAGAAAATGATAATGAGGTGGACGCTGATGTGGCTTAACTGGAGCGTAGCAACAATAAATGCTACGCTTCAGCTTTTAGTAATATATAGATAGATTACAAGGCTCTTGGCTAGTAAAATGGAAAAACACTTTGGTGAGACCTCTTTCTCCTGTACATGAATAGTAAATTTCAACATAAATTTAAATAAGGAATTTTATTATTATTATTATTAGTTGGGAGAAAGAAGATTTAAACTGTGGATGCCTCCATTGAAAAAAAAATTGAGTAATTCAAAGGGCGACAATATTCAAGAAACCATGCTATAATTAGTTGAGCAAGCTTGTCAACATTCTGCATATGATTACACATTTACCGTTAAACAAATTGTATTACAATCTTTAACAGGCTTGACTATGCAATCTCACAGCAATAACCAACAGGCGCACAAAGGCAACATAAATCACAACAATGTCTATTTTTTTAATATTACAAAAAAGAGTTTTCAGTTTGAACAAAGTTTCTCTCCAAACTAATTTGGAGAAAAATTTTTCATATATCTCTTTTTTTGGTGTAAATTTTGCAAATCTAAATGTTGAATTTCATGTTCTTTGTATTCTTAACATGCATATCAAATTTTATTTAAATTGAATATTATTTACTATTTGATTAATAAGCTTATTTTTTATACACAATTTTAAATCATAAAAATTTGAAATTTTAACATTTATTTGATGAGATAACAATTGATTTTTGATCTTCTTGAAATTTTACATGTATGAAGAATATAATAAGAACATGTAATCTAACGATTAAATTTTCAAAATTCACAATCAATATAAAGATATATGAAGCATTTGTAAAATTTCTCTTCAAACTAGTTTGTACATAAATTTTGTTTTCCTAGTTTTGCATGGAGAGTGTTGGGTGCACTGCACCATGAATCCTGCCCACGTAATAGACATGCTTATTTAATGAGCATGTCTTCATGTTTCTTATCTTTTCTTCATCATGTACAAAAGTTAGCATGGTTGGTTGGCTTAGGCATGTTGGACATGCTAAGGAAGAAAGAAAAGAAAGAAGCAAGAGGCAAGTTATTCGGCTGGCAGAGCAGAAATTGGATGAAGCAAAGTCAAAGTAAGTGGCTTGCATTTATTGTGATTTGAAGAGAAGAGTGTGAAAAGGATAAAAGAAGAAAAGGTGAAACAAATAAATAGGGAGGCCATTCGGCCAGTGAAGAGTGTGGGAAAAAGGAAGTGAAGTCCAAAAGTGTGAGGACTAAGTGCGTAAGTGAGAGCAAGTAAAAAGAGAAGCGAAAAATAGAGAGAGTTAGAGAAAATATACAGTGAAAAAGAGAGCAATGAGTAAAAAGAAAAAGATAGTTTTTTTTTACTCAAGTTGTATCTCTAAGTGTTGTAATCTCTATTTAATATAGTGAAATTATTCGGAATTTGTCCTGTGATTTTTTCCTTTAAAGAGAAAGAATTTTACATAAATATTTGTGTTATTGTGTGGTTGTGCTTCCACTACACTTGTTGAAATTTATTCACTGTTATATAAAATTTTTCCCAACTGGGAGACCAAACACAGTACTGCCAGATGGAAACTCTCCATTTACTCTCTCCCATACACTAGCCATATGTGAAAACTATAGTGGTTTAGACATAACCTGACAATGACATATTACGTGTACAGAGAAAGTTCCCAAGTAACAAAGTCATGGATATTAACCTTATACTTATACATAATATATTAATAAATTATTAAATTGTTTAGAATATCATCATGGTATGATCCAACAATTCTACATTTGTCAATATTCTATCGAGACATTCTAGCAATAATTCAGTACTTCCATTCATATTGGACTTGGTGTACTTGAGGCCCACAACACTCAATTCAACAAATCCACATTCATCACTAACTAAAAGTTGAAGCATTGAGGATAACCATCTAATTCTAAACTTCCCAAAAGTTTCCTTCAGAAAGAGAAAATGGGTGCTGTTGAAATCCTTGTAATCAGTCTTACAAGCTCCCTGTGCCTGTACTTTCTCTTGACTCTTATCCGGGGCCTTCACAAACTATGGTGGACTCCAATTCACATGAAGAATCAATTGAGTTCACAGGGAATCAAAGGTCCTTCCTACAGATTCTTCCATGGAAGCACCAAAGAAATTTTCAACATGAAAAAAGAAGCCATGAGCAGGCCAATGAATTTATCACATGACATATTTTCCACAATTCTGCCTCATGTTCACTCGTGGGTTGACAAATATGGTAAATAAATCTTTCAAAGTGATTTAGTCAATTTTAGTAAATTTACCCATTTTTAATTTTGTTGCCTTATGTTCTTTGGTACAGGTAATAATTATCTTCAATGGTTTGGCCCTAAAGCCCAACTGGTCGTTACTGAACCAGAGCTAATTAAAGAGATACTGAACAATAGAGACAACGCTTATTCAAAGCCTGAGATCGGAAACTATGCGAAGAAACTCTTAGGAGATGGGCTTGTGACTTCTGAAGGTGTAAAATGGGCAAAGATGCGGAAACTTGCTAATTATGCCTTTCATGCAGAGAGCCTCAAAGTAATCTCTTACTCTTGGTCTTACCATTTAGAATATACTGTCAATTTTATCATAAAAATTTTACAAACCAGAGAGTCTATTAATATAATTCATTTCACATCAACAATATATGTGTAACAAATAAATTACTTATTACTTTTTGTGTGATGCGCTTAAAATTGGCATATCTATTTGTATAGCTAATAGAAAAATTTGTAATATCTTTAGTATCACTGTTCTATTTTAAATGAACTAAACCCAATAACAAATTAGGATATTAAATTATTAATAAAATTCTATTCAAAAAGCATAGATATACAATCGTGGAAATTGTTCAATCATACTTTTTAATATTTCTAACGGGCATATCAATGGTTCAAATTCCTACCCCAGCATATTATTTGTGTATCAAGGAAAACAATTCTTGGAAATTAGTCTAAATTGTTAGAAGGAATTCACTTTTGCAGAATATGATTCCATCAATGATCAGTAGCATTGAGGTGATGCTAGAAAGATGGAAACATCATGAAGGTAAAGAGATTGAGGTATGTGAAGAATTTAGGCTATTGACTTCAGAAGTGATTTCAAGGACAGCTTTTGGGAGCAGTTACTTAGAAGGGAAGAACATTTTTCAAATGTTGATGAAATTGGCCTTGATATCATCCAGAAATGCTTATAAACTCAGGTTTCCTGGCATCAGGTAAAGTCCTTTTAGTTATACCAACAATTGGGGAACATAAACTACTCTCCATTTAATATTCTTAGCATCCTCATGTCCTAGAAGCAGTCTAAAATGTGACCAACTCTAGCTAGTATGTTGACGATCATAACTAACCTCGAAATTTTGAAACTAATGCTTATTGTTGTTATTGTTCCATTGGTCGATGTCCTAATATCATTTGTCCATTTTTACAGTAAAATTTATAAAACTAATGATGAAATTGAATCGGAGGAGCTTGTAAAAGGAATACACAACGCTATATTAGAGATAATAAAGAAGAGAGAAGAGAAGGTAATGACTGGAGAGAGTATTGGGGGTGATTTTCTTCAACTACTTGTAGAGGCTCATAATGATCCCAATGCTAGCCAAAAAATTTCAATAGAAGATTTGTTGGACGAGTGCAAAACATTTTACATTGCTGGTCAGGAAACCACCAGTACCTTACTTGGGTGGACTATATTTCTTCTAGCAATCCACACAGATTGGCAAGAAGAGGCAAGAAAGGAGGTGCTCAGTTTATTTGGCCAACAAAATCCAAACCCGGATGGCATCACGAAACTCAAGACTGTAAGAATGTCTCAGACTCAATCACTTGTGTAAATGACAGACCATTTAACTCAACTGCAATTCTTAAAATCTTGATTTTTCTGACATTGCTTCCCATGCAGACGAGTATGATCATCAATGAGTCTCTAAGGTTATACCCACCTGCAATTACAATAACAAGAAAAGTTGAAAGGGAAGTTAGACTGGGGAAACTCACTCTTCCGGCTAATTTATTATTGTACATCACAACTCTTGCACCTCACCATGACCCCAAAATATGGGGAGAAGACGTGCATCTTTTCAAACCAGAGAGATTCTCAGAAGGTATTGCCAAGGCTACTAACAACAACATAGCTGCTTTTTTCCCCTTTGGAATAGGGCCTCGAACTTGTGTGGGGTTGAACTTTGCGACAACTGAAGCAAAGATTGCTCTTTCCATGATTCTACAACGCTATGCCTTCACCCTTTCCCCAGCCTATGTCCACTCACCATTTCAGCTTCTTACCATTCGCCCACAACATGGAGTTCAGGTGATGCTACACTTATTGTAAAGACCAGAACTGACAGTAAAATGTGCACAGAATATCCAGACATCAATGCCTTGGGATGTATACTGTAGCCTTTTTTTATTTCAGTTGTTTATAAGCTTAATTGGGATTTGGTAGCTTGGAGAGTAAGTGAAAATCAATGTGCTGCACAAAATGCGAATAAACATTGAATTAATAGAATCAGTAGAGACATTGAAGACGGGTGACCAATATGAAGATTATGTTGATCATTAGTTAGTGTAACTTAATGGCATTTGGAGACTTTTCAGGTATCTCAAGATCTAATACGATCTGGACTGTTGGTCGCGTGTCTTAATTAAAGTCATGACTGTTGTCTTATGTGCTTGTGCTTAATTTTAATTTACTATGACCCTTTTTTTATCTTGATTACATTGTTAGTGATCATCTAATATTACGTAGAATGAAGACTACTAGAAATATTGAATGAATAGTATTATATTTCACAAGTAATAGGATATGCATAAGTGCCTTTTTATAGGAAGTAAAGTGCGTAGTACAAGTAAGTGTGTAGTACAAGTATATATACTTTACAAGTAAACAAAATGGGCCTAAAGCCCACAACCTATTACACATTAACAGCCCCCCTCAAACTCAAGATGGGTGTGAGACCAACTTGAGGTTGTCAACCAAGACACGGAGGCATCCCTTAGGATATGACTTGGTGAAGATATCTGCAAACTAATATTTAGAGGAGATGGAGAACAGCTTGAGAGCACCATGGACAAGATGATAACGGAAAAAATGATAATCGATCTCGATGTGTTTAGTCTATTCATGGAAGACATTATTGTGAGCAATATGAACCAGTGGTGGACCTGTGATCAGTGGGATCTCCTATCCAATCAACATCAAAGAATACACAGAAAATAAGAGACTTCGTATAAAAGTTATTATCATAAACCTCAAATTGTATTGAACTTGCTCTGCTTTTACCAACATGTCATTCAAGCCATGCTCCAACTAAGGTCAACATGGTACCGAGTGATAACGAAGAAATTGATTAATGGCCTTATTATAGGATTTTAACTTATGTGGTCTACTCCAAGATGATTGCTCTTTATTATCAAACACAAATTGATTTTGGGGTATAGGCATGTACGTAGCCAAGGTTTAAACTCTAGATTTTGTTTATTCGACTACAAGAAGCTATATTAGTTTAGCTAACCAAAATTGACATTCGTACATTAATGGATTAATTAAGTAAAACTATAATAATAGTTTTAGAATATACTAGGAGGGGGGATCGTAATCTATGGGCCAACAATTCCACTTCATTTAATTCTATAGAAAATATTTTTAATCAAAACATTTTCTGGTGTTTGGTATGACATAAAATTTCCAAGCACAAACCACCAAAACTTGTGCCTCTTAGGCACTATTTGTGGCTCCAACCACTAAAGCGATGACCTAGCCACAGGGACAAATCCAGGTAGGGGCCTAAGGGGGCCCAGGCCTAAAAAAAAAAATTGGGCCCCCCTTACTTTGTAGCTTAGGCCCCCCTCCAAAAATCATGAACCATCCTAACTGTCCAGCCTCAGGAGCCCATGTAAATCTTAAAAAAAAAAAAAATGTAAACCTAGTAGTCTAATTGCAATTTTATAAATATACACACACTTAAAAAAAAAAAAAAAAAACTTATATTGTATAAATTAATATTCCAAAATTTTACTCTTTTTTATGCATTCAAACTTTCTAAAAAAAAAAAAGCTAATGCCTAGCCCACTTCACTACCTAATAAAAAATAAAAACTAAATAAGAGTGGTAAAAAATCTAAAATAAAAGAAGCGTAAACAGTTTCGGCCTTTCGGGTTTTCCATGAAATTAAAAAAAAATAATAATAATAGAAAGTTAAAAAGTGGCATCCGCCTAGTAACTTTGGTCAAATAAAAAGTGGCATCCGCCTAGTAACTTTGGTCAAATAAAAAGTGGGTAGGAGTGAATTGTGAACAGTGGAGAAGTAATTTTGGGTTTCTCTGCTAACATTTTCTTCAGAACCCAAGACAAGAAAAAATGCCGAAAGAGAGAGAGAAAATACTGGTAAATGAAGGTTTCACAATGGCGAAGAGGTGCTGTACCTGTAAGTAGCAAAAAAAATTTAGAAACTCATTTCAATTTATACTGGTCCGGAATGAAGCTACCGCCAAAAAGCACCAAAATGGGTAGGTCTGGCCAAAACAAGCCAAAAACGCCCCGGTATTTAGGATGGTACGAATCAGCCCAGTTGCTGTACAGCTCCAAAACTCTCTTGGTTGTGCTATTTATTTATTTTTATAGAAGATAAAAATTCTATTTTAGTTTAATTTAAGTGTATATGTGTGTGAAACTCTTTTCTGGAGGTTTAAACCCCGACCTTATGGCCTATTTGGAAGTAAAAAAAAAAGAGGGGAGTAAAGTAGAGGGAGAGAGAATAATTCGATTATCTTGTTTGAAAGTTTTTTAAAGAATGAGGGATAAAAGTTTGGAGGAGTTTCAACTACTTCTAACTCCTCATTTTTAATTCTCCCAAATTGGAGAGATTTGAAGGAAAAGTAAAATAAATAAATTATTGAACAAATGAATTCCTCAATTTATTATTTCTAAATTAACAAAATTACAAACACATTATATAAATAATATTTGTTTGTTTCCTGAGAAAATTAAACTCTCTCTTCAAAACCTTCTGGCAAAGACCCATTTCCATAGCTATCTCTGATTACCCAAATGAATGAAGCCTTTGAAGATTCAAGGCCTAACCCAATCTCCAAAAGCTGTGACTTTGAAAAATTATATAGACTACCAAAACAAAAATAGAGCACCGAGTTTGGTTTCTTCGAGTCCAGCCATGTAAGCACTTGATCTTTGTCAATGGAAGCTATATTCCCTCTCTCCGCTATGTCCAAAGCTTATGGCATGTTTGGATGTTTAAAAAAGGAGGGGGAGTAGAGTAGAGGAAGGGAGAGTAATGCAATTACCTTGTTTAGAAATTTTTTAAAGAATGAGGGGGAGGAGTTTGGAGGGGTTTGGACTCCCTCTAGCTCCCCAATTTTAATTCCCCCAAATTGGAGAGATTTGGAGGGGGAGTAGAGTACATAAACTATTGACCAAGTAAATTACCTAATTTACCCTTATTATATTAACAAAATTACACAAGGGGAAGGGCTAATTACTCCCTTCCCCCTTACTAATTTTAAAAACATCCAAATAAGGTGGAGGTGAATCATTCTCCTCTACTCTCCTCCCCACTACTCCCCTTTCCTCTACTCCCCTCTACTCTCCTCCCTCTCTAAACTTCCAAACAAGCCATNTGTTGAACAAGTTGTTGAGCTTGAGGTTGGAGCATCATGATGGCCTTCGTGAAATTATAGGACAAGTTTCGTGATGGGAGAGTGTCGAGGTTTTCACAGTTTTCTGGCAAGTTTGCTTCAGAGTAAGGGAAGTCGTGGACGAGTAGGTCGATGATGTTGTTGTTGGTGTGTTGGTCGCGGTTGAGGATGGTTTGGAAGCGAGTTTGAGGGGTGGCGAGGATCGTGGCTTTTGCGCCATGTGAGGCAAAGAGTCGAGCTATGTCGATCATGGGACTTAGGTGGCCTGGTGACATGAATGGGAACAAAAACACATGGAGTGGATCATTGGATTGTGCAGTCGATGCCATTGATCTGAGAGAGAGAGAGAGAGAGAGAGAGAGAGAGAGAGAGAGAGAGAGAGAGAGAGAGATATGTTGTGTTTATGGGAAAACTTACTGTTACATTAGTAATGGTGATCGGCTAAGATTTGGGAGAAGCTTCAGGTCTCAGGTCTAATGGCTGAGTAGCAAAGTCCTACAAGTAATAGAAGGAAGCTATTGGGAAGTTTCCTTGGTTAGACTGACTTTTACATAGAATTCTTAACGGAATGAGATCATTAGGTCACGTTGACTTGGTACCCGCCAAAACCATTGAACGCAACAGGTATTTTTCTTAGTTCTTAAAATATTGTTAAAGCTTTTGTCTCTTGAAGATGGATTTACCTCTAGTTGTGGCTTCAAATCTGGAGGGTGTCCCAACGCCTAACTTGACCTTAAGCTAGCTGTTCAAGAATTCAAGCTAGCCTATAGAACTCAAGTTCTTCAGAATGTTAATATGTGTGTTGTAAGGTAAAATTATGTTCTTCAAGTGAGTGTGTATCTATTTCTCTACAGCTCCTTAGCAAGTATTATAACATCTTTGAAACGGGTTACATAATTTTATTTTTCAGATAAGATCCTATTTGTCACATGCACTACCTTCTTTTTAAGACCAATTACTTGTTTGCTGTTGAGAAACTGTGAGCATTTCGAGGCAGTTTGGAATGGATGGCAATATAAAAGGGTCTCCTTCTAAGCTACTGAGGTGAACAATCAAGGTTCACTAGTACTATGCAAAGGATTTAAGGTCAAATTATTAGTTGTAATGCATGTATATGTACCAATACTGAGATTGGTAAGGCTGGGCTAGGTGTTGTAATCCAAAACTGGCAAGGGAATGTTATGGCTTCTCTCTCAGAACAAGCCCCACTTCCTTTCTCTCCCGATATTGTTGAAGCTATGGCTGTTGCTAGGGCGATTAATGTCGCGTAAGCCTGAAGAGAAGCACACACGATGCTCTCTTGATGAAACAGAAACTAAACTGTTAGTTTCTGGTAGTAAACCTCGAATCCACGAGGGGTTTCCCTGAATCCACAAGGAGATAAAACTGGAATCCACCAGAAGAGAAAATTGACAAAATATCTGTGTTTATTGATAATAGTCTGATTTGCCTCTGACGGCTACAAAACATATAAATACTGAGTAAAAACGTTTAAAACCCTAATTCGCACTAATTAAGCGATTAGGTGACAAAATTACCGAATTTTGCCAAAAATGGCAAAATTGAGTTAAACGCAGAATCATAAACTACTGACCTTAAGGGTTGTCCCAAAACAGACGGGACCTTATTCTGACTTTTAAACTAAAAGTTATTAAGGAAAAACAAATATTACTATAAATAGCAAAAACATTGTTTTCGGGGCCTTAACGAAGGAATTTGCCTAAAATTTGGTGACATTCATGTTATGAATCTGGATCAGAACGCCGTTTCTCTTCAACCTGCCAAATTTCATGCAATTCCGACACTGTTACCTCTGATGGCCCTTACTGGCACCCCCCTTTGATCTTGCGTTGTGACTTCTTGCGCCCTTGCTGCTCCAAGAAGACATGTGCTGTCTGTTCTACATCAGTCCCCCCCACTTGGAAAGAACTCGACCTCGAGTTCCCACTATCCGGTTCATCAGGAGGATGATAATCATATAAGTCAGCAACATTGAAGGTAGAAGAAATGCTCATATCTAGAGGAAGGGCAACCACATAAGCATTGTTGTTAATCTTCTTAGTAATTTGAAATGGCCCGTACTTCTTGTCCTTCAATTTGTTGTAGGTACCAACAGGAAATCTCTCCTTCCTAAGATACACCAGCACTAAATCCCCAACATTGAAGATCTTCTCACGCCTCTTCTTATCAGCAGCCTCCTTGTACTTAGCATTTGTAGCTTCTAGTTTTTGCCTCACCTCCTCTTGCATGGCCTGAATACGGTCAGCCATATTCTCTGCTGCTTGACTCACTCCTGGAAGCTCAGGTAAAGGTACCAAGTCCAAAGCGTGTTTTGGGGGCACGCAGTAGACGATGGCAAATGGAGACTTACCAGTGCTTCTATTGACTGAGCTATTGTATGCAAACTCTGCTTGGGACAACGCAAGATCCCACTGCTTGGGCTTCTCACCTGAGATACACCGAATCAAATTCCTCAAAGTACGATTAACCACTTCTGTCTAGCCATCAGTCTGTGGATGACTAGTGCTGCTGTAATTCAAGGAAGTGTCAAAACGCTTCCACAAAGTTCGCCAGAAGTGACTAATGAACTTGGTATCCCGGTCAGAGGTGATGGACTTTGGCACTCCATGCAAATGCACAACTTCTTTAAAGAACAGATTGGCCACTCGAGTAGCATCTGAAGTCTTCTTACATGCAATGAAATGGGACATCTTGGAGTACCTGTCAACCACAACAAAAACAGAATCCATACCTCGCTGGGTTCGAGGAAGACCCAGTATAAAGTCCATAGACAGATCTTCCCATGGTGCTTGTGGAACTGGCAAAGGCATATATAAACCAGTATTCTGAGATTGTCCCTTAGCAGTTTGGCAGATTGGACAATTTCTCACATGATTGCCAACATCCCTCTTGAGTTGTGGCCAATAATACCTCTCTTCCACCAGCGCTATAGTCTTATCTCTGCCCATATGTCCACCCAAACCTCCACCATGCAGCTCCCTAATAATCTGCTCCCTCAATGAACTTTTAGGGATGCATAATTGGTTACCCCGAAAAAGGAAACCATCATGGATGTACATACTATTGATAGCAGTATGAGTTTGTTGACACTTACCCCAAATATCACCAAAATCCTCATCATTCTCATACAGCTCCTTGAGGCAATCAAACCCTACAACTTTAGTACGTAGGGTGGTCAACAACGATGCTCGCCTGCTGAGTGCATCAGCCACCTTATTGGTGACACCAGACTTGTGCTTCAGAGTGAAATGAAAGCGCTGCATATAAGCTACCCACCGAGCATGCATCCTGTTAATGCTAACTTGACTATTGATGTGCTTTAATGCCTGATGATTCGTGTATAATACAAACTCCCTCTGAATCAGGTAGTGCTCCCAATGCTTAAGAGTCCGTACTACAGCAAAGAACTCCAGTTCATAGGCTGACCATTTACTTCGAGCTTCACAAACTTTCTCACTAAAGAATGCTACTGGTCTGTTGTCTTGTGAAAGAACAGCGCCTATCCCGACCACAGATGCATCACACTCCACCTGAAACACCTTATCAAAGTTAGGCAATGCCAAAACTGGGGCTGTGCTCAACTTTTCCTTGATTAAGGCAAAGCTTTGTTCTGCCTCTTTCCTTCATGAGAACTTCCCTTTCTTCAGACACTCAGTGATAGGGGCTACTATGCTACTGAAATCTCGAACGAACCGCCGATAGAAGGTTGCTAGCCCATGGAAGCTTCGCACATCACTCACTGTCATTGGGGTTGGCCACTCTCTGATTGCACGGACCTTATCCTCATCAACATGAATCCCATCCGCACTGACCACATACCCTAAGAACAGCAACTTATCAGTCAGGAAGCTGCACTTCTTCAAGTTGATATACAACTCATTGGCCTGCAACACTGCTAATACTTCTCGCACATGATTATAGTGGGCTGCTTCTGTCTTACTGTAAATCAAGATGTCGTCAAAATAAACAACCACAAACTTTTCAATAAATGGTTTCAGTACCTGATTCATAAGTCTCATGAAAGTGCTGGGAGCATTAGACAATCCGAAAGGCATTACCATCCACTCATACAACCCCTCCTTTGTCTTAAAAGCCGTCTTCCACTCATCTCCAGGTCGGATCCGAATCTGGTGATACCCACTCTTGAAATCCAGTTTAGTGTAACACTTGGACCCACTCAGCATATCAAACATGTCATCTAGTCGTGGAATAGGAAATCGATACCTGACTGTGATCTTGTTGATGACTCGACTATGCACACACATACGCCAGCTCCCATCCTTCTTTGGTGTTAACAATGCCGGTACTGCACATGGACTCATACTCTCCCTAATTTGCCCCTTGCTCAAAAGCTCATCCACCTGCCCCTGTAGAATTTGACCCTCTTGAGGATTCATCCTGTAATGTGGCAGATTTGGTAGACTAGCTCCAGGAGCTAAATCAATGCAATGCTAGATGTCACGCATCGGTGGTAAACCTGCAGGCAGCTCTTCTAGAAAAAGCTCTTCATACTCCTTGATCAATGGCTGAATCGCTCAGGTATCTCAGCAACTTTCTTAGGCTCACCATCTGTCACTACTACAGCGTATACCTGTTTCAACTCCTTACAATCCCTGTCAAACTCATCTTCATTGTTCACTATAAGGAGTGCTGGCTTCCCCTCCACTTTAGAAGCTTTGGGTCTACTGCCTTCCTTAATAGGACCAAGGACAATTTTTCTGCCATTCTTAAAAAACACATACACATTATCCTTACACTTATGAGTAGCATCTACATCATACTGCCAAGGTCTACCCAATATTAAATGACATGCATCCATTTCAACAACATCACAAACTACTTCATTCCTGGTTCTCGCACCTGTAGCACTTATTCCCAGTTGGTCTAGCATAGGGGTTGGCATAGCTACTGTCACTGTGGATGGTTGACACCACATTCTCCCTAACCACGGGTTGTGACCGTGGTGTAAACATGGGCTGTTTACCTTTGTTGGAAATGGAACTAGAAGACTCCGAACTGCGGTTGGAAAACTTCGAACTGTCCTGAGATGCTGAAATTCTATTTTCTTGGATAAGGTTACAGCCTCATTCAAAGTATATAGGGTTTGTAAGGATACCTGATCTCGAATGGAAACTCGTAACCCATGTACAAATCTGGGATCCGTTGATCTTCAGTCTCCTCCAAATCATTGCGATTCGCCAACCTTTGAAACTCCTCCATGTACTCATTAACTGTCCGAGTACCCTGCCTGCAATCCTGGTACTGTCTGAACAACTCCTATTGGTAATCGGTGGTAAGAACCGATCTGCCATTAACCTTTTCATCCTCCTCCATGACCGTATTGGAAGCTTTCGTTCCCGAGTACGGTTTAATTGAACACGATCCCACCAGGCAGATGCTCCTCCCTTCAATTTGTAGGCCACCAAACACACCTGTTTGTCTTCTGCTGTACCCATATAGTCGAAAAACTTTTCAACCTCACTGACCCAATCCAGATACTCTTCAATGGAGACATTACCATTAAAAGATGGTAACTCTATTTCATCCGATAGTCCCTCTGCTCCTGATAATCTCGACCATTATCCCTAGCGGACCACGATGATTTCCGAGGACTCTCTCTGCATACTCCTCATCTTCACTGTCTTCTTCGTTGTAGTCTTGCTGCCTGTTCCGTTTGGACCACGATAGGGAGGGCACGCATCTCGGTTATCACGTCGNCCCTTCAATTTGTAGGCCACCAAACACACCTGTTTGTCTTCTGCTGTACCCATATAGTCGAAAAACTTTTCAACCTCACTGACCCAATCCAGATACTCTTCAATGGAGACATTACCATTAAAAGATGGTAACTCTATTTTCATCCGATAGTCCCTCTGCTCCTGATAATCTCGACCATTATCCCTAGCGGGACCACGATGATTTCCGAGGACTCTCTCTGCATACTCCTCATCTTCACTGTCTTCTTCGTTGTAGTCTTGCTGCCTGTTCCGGTTTGGACCACGATAGGGAGGGCCACGCATTCGGTTATCACGTCGCTCTTCATCAATGCGATTAGGGTTTCGGTTAAGCAAAGTGGCAAGTGCTGCTTGAATCTGGTCCAGAGTTTGTTGGGTAGAATCACGAAATTGTTGATTTTCATCACGAAAATCAAGGAACTCAGCCCTAGTGAGGACTGGGTTATTGACGTCGTCACCGCCGTCATTGTTATGGTGGTCACCGTCTCGCCGGTTAGCCATCAGACCAGGGTAAATCAAGGCTCTGATACCAACTGATATCGCGGAAACCTGAAGAGAAGCACACACGATGCTCTCTTGATGAAACAGAAACTAAATTGTTAGTTTCTGGTAGTAAACCTCGAATCCACGAGGGGTTTCCCTGAATCCACAAGGAGATAAAACTGGAATCCACCAGAAGAGAAAATTGACAAAATGTCTGTGTTTATTGATAATAGTCTGATTTGCCTCTGACGGCTACAAAACATATAAATACTGAGTAAAAAAGTTTAAAACCCTAATTCGCACTAATTAAGCGATTAGGTGACAAAATTACCGAATTTTGCCAAAAATGGCAAAATTGAGTTAAACGCAGAATCATAAACTACTGACCTTAAGGGTTGTCCCAAAACAGACGGGACCTTATTCTGACTTTTAAACTAAAAGTTATTAAGGAAAAACAAATATTACTATAAATAGTAAAAACATTGTTTTTGGGGCCTTAACGAAGGAATTTGCCTAAAATTTGGCGATGTTCATGGCATCATGAATCTGGATCAGAACGCCGTTTCCCTTCAACCTGTCAAATTTCATGCAATTCCGACACTGTTACCTCTGATGGCCCCTACTGGCACCCCCCTTTGATCTTGCGTTGTGACTTCCTGCGCCCTTGCTGCTCCAAGAAGGCATGTGCTGTCTGTTCTACATCAGCGATTTCATTTGCTCAGGAGCTTGGTATCTGACCTTTCATCCTTGAAGGAGCTAGATTCGGAAGCGGTGATCAAAACCTTCATTGCTGTAGAAAACTCTCTTTCTTCTTTCGGCCACATCATTTTTTTGGCTAAATCCACCTTAGTTACCAATGAGTGTATTTCTTTTTCTCATACTTATAGGAGCGGTAATAAAGTTGCTCGTAATCTAGCTAAACATACTAGACATGTTAGAGGTTTGACTGTATGGATAGAGGATGCTCCTCCCCACCTTTATTTTGTTCTTTTCGCTGATTCTGGCTAATAATATTTGATGTCTTCCTTCTAAAAAAAAAAAAAAAAAAAAAAACTTAGGCATATGCTGCCAAAAAAATAAAAAAACCATTGGGAGTGAGTTAAGTTGGATTAGGTTATCGGGTTGAGACTTTTTTTGTCAAACTTAATAAAAAATGGGTTTCCATTTCAACTATTTAAATTCATTATTAAAAGTGTGAGTTGTGTGGAGTTACATGGGTTGAAACTCATGCAAAACCTAAACTTGAATCAATCCAAGATTGCTTTTTTTTTTTTTTTTTAAATTACAACCCAACTTGTCAACCTACTAAAATCTAATTCAATACATTGTCAGATCAAGTTAGGTTGAGTTCAATTGGCTTAGTGGGTTGATTGCACATCCTAAATTATACAAAAATATAAGAATAATTTAAAAGTATTTAGATATTCACTTGTATTATGTATTTGATATATACAAAGTAAACCACACATATTAAACGATAACAGCCAAACTATTCAATACAATTATTCTTATCAGTTGTTTACTTTAAACTATATACATAATCATTGGCATTTAGAATAATTTAATTTTGTTGTTCGTTAAGAACATAGATGGTTCTCATCCTGTTGTATTGAATAATTTTTCCAACTTTCCCTTTGGTCCAAATTTCAATTCGAAGCAGATTTAGGATACAAAAAATATAAATGATAAACAGGCTTTTCGTTGGCATCGAATATTCCAACCCCTTGGTCACCCGCTTCTAGTTTACCATTTTCATCGAACATGGAATAAACAAACCCTTCCCCGTAAGTGTTTGGTCTTTTTGGTGTACACTGTCCCGCAGTGATATGTCTCAGAAAATTCTGATTATATGTCCTTGCAAGTTCTGGAGTAGTAGTTTGACCATTCCCAGTGGAGGGCCAACCTGTTTCACCAATAACCATTTTCACAATCAATTCACGTTTCTCCATTGCCCAAACGAAAGCATCCACCAAGGCATCAAACATGTTCCAATAACCTAACCCATTGTCCCAATACACAGCTTTATGTGCAGAAAATGTTGCAAAATCCTGACAGATTAGCCCATCTGCAAAAAAATAGCAAGGACACACTTCGATGAGTATGGGTGACTGTCCCGCAGTGATATGTCTCAGAAAATTCTGATTATATGTCCTTGCAAGTTCTGGAGTAGTAGTTTGACCATTCCCAGTGGAGGGCCAACCTGTTTCACCAATAACCATTTTCACAATCAATTCACGTTTCTCCATTGCCCAAACGAAAGCATCCACCAAGGCATCAAACATGTTCCAATAACCTAACCCATTGTCCCAATACACAGCTTTATGTGCAGAAAATGTTGCAAAATCCTGACAGATTAGCCCATCTGCAAAAAAATAGCAAGGACACACTTCGATGAGTATGGGTGACTGTTGCTTGTAAATGTTGTAAAAGTGGTATCAAATCCCCTTCTGCCTTTGCTGAGAATGCAGCCTTTGAAGGTGGAAAAACCGCTCTCAATACGGCAGTGGACACCAAAGTTGCCACTTTTATTTGACTTAATTTATTATCAGCGAGTACCCTTTGAAGATTTTTCACTACCGGCAAAACATACTTGCCATTGGGTCCAGGGATAAATTGGTTGCCAACAACAATATAGTTCACGACAAATTCAAAAGGAACGTAGGGCTTCAAATTGGCTTCAAACCATGACTTTACAGCTTCATAGCTTGATGCCAGGACAGGCAAATCTTCATCTTTTACGCCAACAGTTGCTTCAATTCCCATACTCTTTAGAGATTGAATTGCAAGCTCATCGGTATCCAAAATCCTTATTCTGCGAATACCATGTTTACGGCAAACAGTAATTGCTGCAGCCGCGTCAGGTGTGTTATTCCCGGACGTTCCATAGACAACACCTGAATATAAAATATCGGCTTGCAACTTTTTGATGGTAGATAACATTATCTGGTAACTAATTCTGGAACGTAGAATTCCTAAATTAATGCGTGTTGCCATAATTTAGAATTCCTAAATTAATTAATGTATGTCTTTTAACTATGTTAAGAAAAACAAATCTAGTATCACAAACTATTACACAACTTCTTTACTTGATAAGGTGTGAATGACTGTTGCAAAAAGTTGTAAAATAGTCTATGGTCCTGCAATTATTCCTACATTAATACCACTCATTTAAAAAAGATTCTAAACTTGTCAAGAGTTTTGTACTTGGTTGAAACCTCCTAATATAGAGAAGCCATGTTCAAATTTATCAAGTTTGAGAAGAAAAAGTATCTCAATTGTATTAACTAAATCAATTACACTGTACTATGTACAATATATATATATATATATAAACAGGGACACAAAACTAACTAACTAAACAGGAAAATATAATTTCCCTCTCTAAGTTAGTTAAAATTCCCAACTAATATATGGAACCATGACATCTGGACTTAATAAACACATGCAAAGCACAATATAAGACAAAAGTTAATGGATGTTTGAAGAGCATTAGTTTAGGATATATTTTTAGAAATCCTTTTATGAGAGGAAAAAAAGAAAAAACTAACTTTTTTTTTGACAATATTTTATATTTCATATGAAAGTGGTATTAAAATTTAGGATATACTAAAATGGTCCATTAACAAATATTTTTAGAACACCCATTAATCAGACCTATAGTAAAGACCAACTACACGACTTGAAGTTTAATAGCTATGAAGGTGAGAGGCTGAAAGCTATTGTCATTTCTATCGTTTAACTCTTTCTTGACATTCGACTTGTTTTTCCACAATGCTTTGAGATGCCAACTCAGCAGAATACTATATATCATGACCTGTTAGCTAGCTAGTATCTGTGTGAAAATGATTGAAATGGGTGGGTCGTCTCTTCAGTTAGCATCTGTTCAGATGGTGACTCCAGTCCACGTTATCATATAGTATTTGTGGGTGAGCTTCAACATTGCTTTAAATTGAGGAAACATACGCACTCTGAATTCAATTGCTGAGCTGCAATGCTCTATGTGTGAAGGCTGCCAGTCTTGTTGATCTGTTAGCCTGATCTTTTGTAGTTAATAATAGGGCAAAAACATCATCAAGGACCCCCTTGCCTTTTAGATCACATGCTAATCTTCTTTACTGATGATTGGAAAATGAAAGGCCCTATTGCCTGTAGTACCTGATTTAAAAATTTTAGAGACTTAAGGATATGCAAAATCATTGCAATCAGATCTACCATGGAACCTTTTTTTTTTATATTATCAGAAAAGAGGTAAAAAAAAGAAGGCAAAGGGTGGGTTGATTAGAAGCTGATAGATGTTGGGGTCAGTGCAAGCTTTACAAACCATGGGTATGTCAATATGGAAGTATGAGCTCGTAGGTTTAACTATTTGTTTCTCCCTTTTGTTTTCTATGTTTTAATTAACATGGTCTAATCTCTAACACCATTTATCAGACATTTGGGGAAGCATGTTTTACATTTTAAAATTGTGTTGCAGTTTGTCTATAATGGTTGAACATGACCCTAGATGAATAAATTAACTGTACATGATGGAATAAGCATCTCCTTCATTATTCTTATTTGTAGTTGCCAAAATGTGCCATGTACCTCTTTTTCTTTTTTCTTTTTTGTGTCTCCTAATTGTTGGGATTATTCTAGACACTGGAGTTAATATATCTTTCACTTTTTTCTCATATTTGTTCCTTTTTTTTTCCCTGTCTTTTCTTGTGCTCATTTTACAGGCAGTTGAAGCTACAAAGAATGTGGAGCTTGATAACAGAGAATTGAACCAAGCTATCCAGCGTAATAGCAGCAGCAGGACTTTTCTTGTGCTTTTCTATTTTGTATTGACCTACTCTATCCTCTTTCTTGATTGGAATAGTTAAATTGGATCGAGAGTCATACATTTTAATACTATTTAGTCACCTGAGATAAATATCTTTTACTTCATGTATCTTTGATATGGTGAAAAAAAAAATGAACAAAAAATTCAAAAATTTTTTGTTAACAGAATATCCTACTCTCAGTATTAATTTTAGAAGGATGGAGCTAGTCACTCTATTTTATTGGGATCAGATTTTTTTTTTTAATAATAAATATATTGGAGACTAGTAACCAACTTATTAGTAGAATAAGTTCTGAATTTAATCCTACTGGTTTTGATAGAATCACATATAAAAGGAATGCATATTGATACAAAAACATATATACTATTGGTAAGTACATACATATTTTTTAAGAGTTACATAGATGAATTGTAGTACCCACAATCTGAAAGTTTTCTAGAAAAAATTCCTAAACTAATCAAAATCTGTCACTACCTATAAGCAAAAAAAAAAAAAAATCTTATCCTTTAATGCTCCCTTGATTGCCAATAAAGCATATAATAGGTAATGTAACATAGAGAGAAGCCTCCAAACTTACACTATGTTTGGTTTGAGTGAATGGGAAGGAAAGGAAAGAAGATGAGAGAAAGATAGGATATCATTGTTTGGTTGATGTAATTGGAGTGGAGGAATGGAAAAGGGAGGGATTTATTTCCTCTTGTTCTGCTTTGAATTTGGTTTGCTTTAGCAGTAAAAGAACTTAGTATTCTTGTCACCCTCTTTCAACGACACTTAGCTCTCTGGTTTCACATTACTTCCTCACTTTCCATCAACTCATCGATTTCCTCTTTAAGCACATTAATTCTGGTAATGTGAAGCCTCTGAATTTTCTCAAATATGTCTTGTACATGTCTAAAGTGGTGCTTGATCCATTGAATCAAGTGCCTTTGAACAGTTTTATCCTCTCATATTTCTTATACATTCGACTACCCCTTAGAATTCTGAGCTTCATTTTTGTTGAATGACACCCTCACAACAAATCTTGATGCTGGTCCCATTATCTCAATTTGAATTCATGTGGAAAACTTTCTTATTCTGCATATCTGTTCAAGTAGGATGAGCAAGTGCAATCAGTTGAGCTTGTGCTGTAGCAAAATAGTACACCTTAACATCTTATCAGTTTTAATCCACTATTTAATGCAAGGCCCTATCATTTCTCTCTCACAAGTGTAGGTTTGGTCTGAAATTAATTGCTCCTGTATGTGGGGGCCATGCAAATCCTAGTCATGCAGGTGACATTTCCTCAGTGCCTTTAAGATTTTTTTTTTCGAGTCCCCGGAAGAACAACAATGGGGTTGAGTCTAATGAGCTTAGATGTTAAAAAGAGCTATGATTCTTTCTTCTTCTTCTTCTCTCTCTCTCTCTCTCTCTCTCTCTCTCTCTCTGGGTGTCCATAAAATCTAATAACACTACATTGGTTTAAAACATTTTATTTTTCCCCTAAAGCTATATATACTTTGGATAACCATGAATATAATAATTGGATAAATACTTCCACCGCCAAACTTTCTCTCTTCATATTTTTTTTTTTTTTTTTTAAGTTCTTTGTTTTAGGCACGATTCTCAGAACCGTGCGGTTGAACCGTAGTTTGAATGGTTCCCTGCTTTTTTGGCATAAACGGTTCTTATATTTAAAAGAACTATGATAGTGAGAGGTTCATAGTTTTCCGATCGGACCGTACGGCTCGGTCCGGATTTTAAAACCTTGGTTTTAGGCATTTCTAGAGCTGTTCACAACAAAAATTCCAAAAATTTGCATCCAATTTATCTAATTCCTCACTTCTGGGCTCACAACAATCGCAATTTAATTTTTGATTTTTAAGACCAATGTGTAAGATTTAGGGTGTGAGTTAGCTCTATTTTTTGGTTTTTGTATCTACTCTGCTTTGCAGTCGAGCTTGGTGTTGTTAAAAGCCCCTACTATCAGATGAAATTGGGGCAAGAACAGCTATTCCTTTGGGCCTAATAAGTTTCAACAATAACAGAAGGTTTTTATTGGCTAGTCTGGTCAATGATTATGTTATGTTTAGTACTGGGCTTATGAATTCCCAGGCTGCACTATGATACCCATTCTAAGCCAAAGGAAATTCTACATTTTTTTTTTTGAGAAGAAGCCCAAAGGAAATTCTGATTTTGCTTCTTGAGTGCAATCAAATCTTATTATCTCTGGGTTCAAAATTTAATAGGTTGGATTTTCAACTTTTCCCCCTTCTCACCAACCTTATATAATTGATCTTTTCTTTTCTTTTCTTTTTTGTTGATTTTCTTTTATGTATGTGTGCTATATTTCTTTTATATCATACTTATAATTAACGACACTATTTCTTTTTTATGTGTTAAAATTTATATAAAAATAAAAAAAAATTCAATTTTATTTGTTTTTAATGCTCAAAATCTATAAAAAGAAAATGAAAACAGAGAAAATAAAATAAAATAAGAAGTTGGGGAGAAGGGGAAAAAAGAACGTTATTGTTACCTTTTAAAAGTGATATAAAATTTAAGGCACACCACATACATGTTAATATTATTTTTGTGTTAGAACTTAGAACCTATCTCTTTCTCTCATTAAAAAATCTATATAAATTAAAACTAATAGATTATTAAAAAGAATTAAAACTAATGGAACCTCAAATTATTTATGTAATAATCTATTCTAGTTATAAAATTGTGTGACTAATAACATATAATATAAATTTACGTAAGTTGTAACTAGTGTCTATCTAACTATTAAATATCCTTTCAATTACAAGTGAAATTTTTATTTACAAAAATCTAAAAATAGGTTATCATGTAAAAAAAAAAAAAAAACCCCTCAAAAAATAAACAAAATATAATGATTATTATTTCTTTTTTTACACTAATATATCACTCATGAATGGGTTTTTTATATTTCATATTAATCTCAAGTAATATATATTCAAGTACATATGAATATTTGTATGTAAAATTTGCCCCTTTAAAATCAAATCTTGACTTTGCCACTAGTTGATGGGTAATGACATCTTTTGTGCTTTAGCTGTTAAAGTATGCTACCTTTGTTATTCCGTTAATTAACAAAATTGAAATTGTCCTTTCTCTTTTGTCATGTAAATTATAGAATCCAATACTGTATAATATGCAAAAGATTGATGTTTTTCTTCTTTAGTATGTGGCCTTTTCTTTTTTTTTTGGGCTTTTGGTTAAATCAATTAAAATATAAAATTAATGGTAGTCTTTTGTGATTTATATTAGAGATGTGGGTTCCAAGCCCTTTGTATTTGGATTGGATCCATTCACATTGAACTTTCCAATTCTTTTTAATTTTTATTTAGATATAAGACATGCAATATTTAAAAATCAAATAAATGTCATGTGTCACATATTCGGTTAGAAATGGTAGGGAGTTGAAAAATATAATTGGAGGGAATAGTCTTCTTTGTATTAAGTATCTGCTTCTCATAACATATTTCCAAATTATTTAGGTTATTTGGATCCTTCTCAAACAAAAAAAATCCTAATAAATTGCAATGTAGATTAAACTTTCATGTCACCAAATATCACGCAATTCTAACAATGACTCTAATGATTCCTACTAGTATTTTTTTACGTATTAGACTTTTTATGCGTTGACTTTAGCTGTCTCTGTGTTCAAGGAAAGTTTGTACTATCCGTTCTACATCACTTTAATACGCATACCTAACTTTGGTTTATAATTAGCCTTATATAAGTAGTGAGATTTGCACAGTTATTTGAAACACAATATAGAATATTTGCTCTCTTCTTATCTCAGTACACAATACTTGAAGCCCATCTTCCATCTCCCACTTTTCACTCTTTTGCACACAATCTAGCCCATTGGGCTGCCTTTTGTATTTGAGATGAATCCATTTTCATTTTATCTCTTCTCTTATTCCTTCTCGAGTTTTTATCCCTAAAGTTAGGATGTGCTCGGACCCTCTATAGTTTCTTTGTCGTAATAAAGTTATATTTATTAAAGAAAAAATTATGCAGCCTTAAATTTCTCAGGCTGAAATTTAGAATTCCAGTGAAAAGTCTTTGCACTGTTACGCATGTGTAGCAAGTTAACTTTTCAGTGATCAGTATAAGGACCCCATGCTAAGGACTGGAAAATAAATTACAGCAGGTCCCTAGCTATGCTAATGCAAGTTCCGGTTCTGCTTACGAAAGGAAATGTATTCGGTGATGATGGAAGTGAGAAGTGCAATTCATGATGTCTCTTGGCATAAAAGCTAAAGCAATACATTCCCATTAGATTAGATTATTTCCTCATGCTCACATTATTGTCTTTAATCATGACCACGTATGGTCACTCATATGATGCTATGAACAAACTTGTTATTGAATTTTGACATAAATATAGAGTTTTATTCCTTTCAGAGTGAATAGTTTATTGTTGTACAAAGTATTTGATTAAGTACATATTCACTTAAAAGTTTCAAGAAGCCAAATTCTAATGGGTTCCATCTATATGTTTCTTGAATTTTTTTTTTTTTTTTTTTTGGGTGGATAAATATACATTGTCGTAATAGTAGTTGAAAATGAAAAGAAGTACATTGTGACAATTTAAATAAATAAATAAAAATATTGATGGTCCTGATAATATATACGATGTATTGTTGCAGTTCACACATTGGACTCAAGTCATCAAGTCTTACTGTGATAGAAAAATGTTTAGATTGACTACATTTGTAAGGAATAACATGATGTACAAACTAATTAATGACCCCAACCATCTCTAAGTCTTCCCAATCAACTCCTTAATCTCTAAACTCCTTAATCTCCTTAATCTATAACTCTTCCCAATCAATAAGAAAAGATTGAACCATAAGTTTTTGGTACAACTAAGAAAAATTACAAACTAAATTAACCGACACTTTTAGGAGTAAGATTATTTTTCATTCTTTCAATTATAGGGATTCTATATGTTTTGGATATTAATAATGGGATTAAAGAATAATATATTTTTTTAACAAAAATTAAAAAAGGAAAAAAAGAAGAAGCACATGTAATGGGAAATCATACTAAAATTATTAAAATCAGACTAAGATATAAAAAGAAATTTCTTAAAGGAAATTGAAATGAATGTTCCAATATATGTAAAGTGTCAAGAGTCTTGTAACTCAGCTAATACATTATGGTATTTGATTGACATTCACGATTCAAATCTTAATTTGTTCTCTTAACTATTGAATTTAAAAAAAATAAAAAAAATCAGCAACGAATACCACATCATTAGTTATGATAAAAATAATGACAGGTATTCCAAAATATGTGATATTGCACTACTCATCTTCCGCAGGGGTGGAGCTACATGCATGAGTGGGGGGCCATGCGTCCCCAAAATTTTAAAAATATTAAAAATGAAGGATTTACTAAATGAAGGATACTAAATTGTATGTGTGTATAGATATATGTGTTTGTGTATGTTTATAAAAACGTGATATAAGCTAATAAATTAGTATCATAAGGTGGGCCTCCAAACAAAATTTTTTAGCTATTCCCCTCTCTTTCATCTCATCATTCAGAAGGGAAAAACAAAGAGGTGAAATTTGTGTTTACCATAAAAAAACTATCTAAATATCTAAATTCCAAAATGCAAATATGCATATAACTTGTGAGTTCCAATTAACTCAACTAGTAAAATGTCATGCGGTTGAAAAAGAGATTCAAGAGTCAAGCTCCAAAAACCAATTAATATTTTAGTATAAGAACAATGATTGAAATTTAAATTTCATTTATTATATCTACCTAAAAAAGAAGAAGTAAAATAGGGTTAACGTGGAGACATAAATGGTAAACAACAGCATATATCTCTCAAGGGCTCATGAGATCCATGAGGTTTTTGATTGTTTTGTGGTGTTACAAAAGTTTAGGAATTTCTTATGCACATGTAACTGGTACACAATTTTCTCATTAACCAAAAATGAGTTCCCTAAACGCTTGTTCCAATGAAATAACAATTAATTATTCTTGTTCACGTCAGCAGTGACTTCAATTATGTGGTTGTAGATTTTTAGTACAAACTAAAATAAAAAAATACTCATATTTGATGTGTAATATAATATTTAGCTTTTTTCTACATCTTACTTGTGTACATGTGGTCCAATCTTCTACATCTTACAGGACTTCTTCTTTATTTTTGCATCTTAATGGGGGTTTCAGGTAGGAAGACACTGAGCCACCTGCGATTCTTCTTCATATTCCACTGCTTGCTAAAGATAAGGTAGATTTCTTTTCATTACTCGCTTTGTGGGAAATGCATTTGTGTGTAATATATGATTACAAAAAATATAGAGAGTATTCCCTAATCTAGCTAGCTATAGCTACCCTATAGCCGCGTTTCTTATAAATGCAGCTAAAACGATATACCTGTAGCTGCGTTTTTAAAAATGCACTATAGGTCCCTCTATAATAAGGTCTTATTACAAACATAGGGGACCTATAGCTATTACAAACAAAGGGAACCTATAGTTGCGTTTTTAAAAACACTACTATATTAGTTAAAGTTAAAGATTGTTGGATATATATATATATATATATATATATTTTACATTTTACATTTACTTAAAGAAGTGGTAAATGATCATTGAGATTACATTTGGATGACCTTATTTTGACTGTCTTATTTGTTTAAAAATACGACTATAGTTACAATAAGTGAGGTTTTAAAAAACTTTATATATCACATTAAAATATTCCAACAATTATGCTTAAAATATTCCACAACAACTCACATTAAGTTATGTTTGATTTACTGTTATTATTTACAAAATTGAAAGCATAATTTACTCTTGAAGTAGTGTTATATACATATATATATATATATATATATATATATATATATGTCTGTGAATATCTAAGCATAGCTAAGTATAGTAGTGTTATATACATATATATATATATATATATATATATATATATATGTCTGTGAATATCTAAGCATAGCTAAGTATGTTTGTTCGTAACAAATCACCTATTCTTAACAAAGCACCTATGAATCTAATTTTAAGGTTTATTGGCTCCGCATTACCAAATGTTGTTGTAGGTCAGATTTTGTAAATCTTGTATACCAATGGATAAAAGTTGGATGAAGAAGAGGAAGGGTATCAGGGAATATATTGAAGGTGTACTTAGCTTTGTGGAATTTGCATCTAAGAATGCATGCAGTGGAAAGATATATGTCTTGTACCAAATGTGTGAACTTGGATTTAGTACCGCCGGGGTGGCATGGACCCATCTGTGGAGTAACGAGATGCTTGGAAGTTACACATATTGGAAATTTCATGGGGAATCGGCATCTACGCCAACAACCCCCGAATGTGGGAGTAGTCATGCGCAAGACTCCCATGAACAATATGGTGACTTTCGTGGGATTTTTCATGATTTGTGCCCCACGCATGAAATGGCAGCTGAACCAATGGGAGAAGGTGAAACTGCACAACAACCGGCTAAAGATCCAAATGATGGTGCACAAAAGTTTTAAAAAATGATAGATGATGTGGACAAACCTTTATATGCTGGTTGTACGAAATTTAGCATATTCTCAGCCATCATTGTGCTGTTCCAGTTGAAGACTCTTTGTGGTTGGACGAACAAGTCATTTACTATGTTGCTTAAGTCCTGATGGATATGCTTCCTTCAGATGCTAAGTTGCCAAAGGACCATTATGAGGCTAAGAAAATAGTCTGAGGTTTGGGTTTGGATTATGAGAAGATCCATGCTTGTCCTAATGATTGTATGCTATTTTGGAAGGAGAATGTTAACCTCGAGGCGTGTCCTTATTGTAAAGTTTCGAGGTGGAAAACGAATTAGGCATCCGTTACAGGTGATAATGCCTCACCCAGTGAGGGAAAGAAGAAAGCTGCAATGATCCTATGGTGGTTCCCCTCAAAGCCAATATTGTAACGACTATTTTTGTCACCCGACCTGGCTAGTTCTATGAAATGGCATGTTAATGGTCGTACAGATGATGGGGTAATGCGGCATCCTACTGACTTGGATGCATGAAAAATGTTTGACAACATGCATTTACAGTTCTCGTTTGAGCCTCGTAATGAAAAACTTGGATTAGCTACGGATGGGTTTAACCCCTTCGAAATTATGAGTACTACTCACAGCACTTGGCTTGTCATGCTAGTCCCTTACAATCTCCCACCTTGGCTGTGCATGAAATAGTCATCCTTGATTCTATCACTACTTATTCTTGGTCTTACATCGCCAAGGATTGCGATAGATATGTACTTATAACCCTTAGTAGAAGAACTGAAGGAATTATGGGATGTTGGAGTAGAAGCATTTGATGCATTTTCAAAAAATGTATTCCAATTGCGTGCAGCATTGATGTGGACCGTACATGATTTTCTTGCATACGCAGATGTGTCGAGTTAGAGTACAAAGGGTAAGTTTGCGTGTCCTTGCTGTACCTCGGAGACCGATTCTCGATATTTAAAACATAGTCACAAATTCTGTTACATGGGACATAGGCGATGGTTGGATAGTGACCACAAATTTCGAGACGAAGATACATTATTTGATGGATCTACTGATATGCGAGTGGCTCCTGTGGCACTAGTTGCATCAGACATACTTGTAGATACTGAAAGTTTAGTTGGACATTGTCTAGGGAAGAAATGTCAACTTCTTTACAAGAAAAGAAAGAGAGGTGAGGCAAACCAGTGTGGTTGGAAGAAGAGAAGTGTATTTTTCAGCTTGCCTTATTGGGAGGATCACAAGTTGCTACACAATCTTGATGTGATACATATAGAGAAGAATGTGATGGACAATATACTTGGCATGGTGCTGAACTTGAAGGACTGGACAAAGGATAATTACAAGGCACGTCTTGACTTGACAGACATGGGAATAAGGAGTGAACTCCACCTACGGTGAAAAGGTGATGATAAGTATACGATATCGCCCGCTTGTTTTCATATGACTCCATCGGAGAAAGATGGTTTCTTACAAATTTTGTGGGACGTAAGAGTGCCTAATGGATATGCTTCCAACATCTCATGCTGTGTCAATCTGAAAGAACGTAAGATTTCTGGTTTAAAGCGTCATGATAATCATATCTTGATGCAACAATTCCTTCCATTCGCTTTACGAGGATCTTTGCCATCGTACGTTACTAAGCCTTTGATAAAGTTAGCTTGTTGCTTTAGAAAAATTTGTTCCAAAACCCTTATGGTTTGAGAGATTGAGAATGATGAGGCAGAGATTGCAGTCACGTTGTGTGAGTTGGAAAAGATATTTCCCCCATCTTTCTTCACTGTGATGGTACATTTGGTCATGCACTTAGGTACTGAAGCCAAGATTGGTGGTCCAATTCAGTACCATTGGATGTACCCCATTGAGAGGTAAGTCATATGTAATACATGTACATTATGAGCTTTATGTGTGCTTTCTAATAGCTAGTGTCAATTGCTAATCTTCTCATGCGCATTATAGGTACCTCTCAAGCCTTAAGTCTTATGTAAGAAATAGAGCTGCTCCAGAAGGGTCTATTGCTGAAGGATACATAGTGGAAGAATGCTTAACGTTTTGTTCACGGTATATGAAAGGAGTAGAAACTATATTTAATCGACCCACGAGGGTGATGAAGGACTCAACAGGGGCGATTTCAAGCGTGACACTAGACAATAGGGAGTTCACCCAAGCTCATCGCTACGTGTTATTCAATTCCGAGAACATTTACCAGTTTCGTGAGTAAGTACTACGGACACTAATATAATTGCACAACAATTATTCTGTACACTTAGTGTATTAACACTAACACAATTGGCATCGCATGTAGGATGCACAAAAGTATGGTGGAGGACGAACTTCGAAGGGGCCACCGTCGTATATCCCCAGCTATTATTCATAAGTACCACATGGAGAAGTTTTGTGATTGGTTTAGGTCTCACGTACGATTCACATCTTCAACTTCTCAAGATTGTAACCTTCCCATAAGTAGAATTATTGTACGAATTATAATAAGTTTGTTTGGTTATAATAGGTGATGTTAATGATTGATGCTGATAGGGAAAGAACTGCACTTACTAATACAATTATCACACTTTCCAAAGGGCCGTATACTTTCGTAAATCGACTAAAGCATTATGTCATAAATGGGTTAAAATTTAGGAGTTCGAATGACGAGGAAAATAGGAAAACACAAAATAGTGGATTTAATGTCGCCACTGAATGTGGCATTACGTACTATGATGTGTTAACAGATATTATTGAGCTGAATTATTCTGGCAATATTAGACATGTGTTATTCAAGTGTACATGGATTGATGATCAAAATAGGAGGAGATATAAGATTGATGAGTTTGGGTTTCCTATGGTGAATTTTACGCATTCCATACATAGTGGGAAGGAAATCATGGTTGAACCAATGCTGATAGGGAAAGAACTACACTTACTAATACAATTATCACACTTTCCAAAGGGCCGTATACTTTCATAAATCAACTAAAGCATTATGTCATAAATGGGTTAAAATTTAGGAGTTCGAATGATGAGGAAAATAGGAAAACACAAAATAGTGGATTTAGTGTCGCCACTGAAGGTGACATTATGTACTATGGTGTGTTAACAGATATTATTGAGCTAAATTATTCTAGCAATATCAGACATGTGTTATTCAAGTGTACATGGGTTGATGATCAAAATAGGAGGGGATATAAGACTGACGAGTTTGGGTTTCCTATGGTGAATTTTACGCATTCCATACATAGTGGGGAGGAAATTGGGGATGAACCATACGTCTTGGTGTCTCAAGCTACACAAGTTTTTTATGTTGAAGATAAAAGGCACAAAGATTGGTATGTTGTTATTAAAACTAAAGCTAGAGATGTCTTTGATGCCGGTATTGGCCCCCATTGTGACAAGTATGACACGTACGGGTTTTATGAGAACATTCTGTATAATGTAACTAGTAATGATGCTGGTAGGGAAAACCTTCGTTGGGGTCGAGATGATGTGGAGGGAATGACAATTGATGCCTTTATCATTAGTGTAAGAGATCTTCATGAAATGGACAACTTAGATGATTGTGAGTTCATTGATGATGAGTCCACCGATGAAGATGACAACGAAGTCGAGAACAGAGATGATGAATAGTGTAATAGGGTACTATTGTTGTATGTGTAAAACTGTTATAGAAAATTATTGAAATTGTAAGTTGAATTTGTAAAGGTCTATTGCGTGCAAATTAAGTTGGAGAATCTTGCATATATATGTGAAAATTGTGTTCCTCTTCATGTTGTTAAGAAATTAATAACAGTTGTAACATTAGAAATTATCACATGAAACTATTTTTTCTTCATGTTGTTGCATGATATATGAACAAACTGTTATTTCTTCATGTCATGAAGAAATAACATTTTCAAGATATATCATTAACGTTAAAACTGTTATTTGATCATGTTGTTAGTATAATATTATCTTCATGTTATTAAAATTGTTATTTCTTCATGTTGTTATCTGTTCTTGTGATTGGCTATTGGCTATATTCATCTTTATGTTTGTGTTGTGAAGGTGTTGGACGCAGGTATGGGGAAGAGGAAATGACAATTGCCACTTGTTTACATTGGCAAAGGATCGTCACATGGATGACAAAGGGTGGAGGCACAAGCCGAGGAAGCACATGGACAACAAAGGGTGGAGGCAGAAGTTGAGGATGCCCATAATGAGACACAGGCCCATGATACTTTGTCTAATTCAAATAGGGTATGGTTAGAATTGACCACATAATCTTTATTTTTCTTATGATAGTTTTTATTCCTAATTTATTGATCAGATATATATATATATATATATAGAGAGAGAGAGAGAGATTATCGACTTTACATATTATCTACTTTAATTTAAATCTTTAATATTCCATTATCATTAACTTGATACTCCATTACCATTATTAACTTGATGGGTTGGCTGTAAGATTATATAATAAGTTTTTTTTTTTTTTAAATAATGGTTTTTTTGTCCCATAAAACCACTACATTAATAATTAAATGCAAAATCGCCTCCTGAAACTTATCCCTGCATAAATGTACTGATGTTTTGTTTAAATGAAATTATAAACCCTTAATATCACATTAAGTTACTAGATGATAGGAATTTTTCGTGGTATGATATGTTTCATGAGTTGTGAGAATTGATAATTCAACCCTAATATTGGTGGTTTTGTATATATAGATTATTATCAACAAAGCCCAGCAATAGAAAATAGGCTTAAAAGACGTGGTCCTATAAAGCTACCTGACATCCGAGCATTGGATGGATCTTGGAAGATCCCGTTGCCATTAAATGACCAAGGGTAGCCGATTGCTCCAAACGGTAAAACGTTTGTTTGGTGGTTAGGAACTTTTTGTTACAATGGGTTATTATGCCCACTTGTCCCTGTTGGGTGGCCAAAAGTCCCTAAAAAATTTAAACAGGATAGTTGGATGGAGATTGAGGTAATATGAAAATAAAGTATAAGTAATAGTCATTTATAGCCGTTGTCGTAATTAAATGTCATATTCAGTGGGGTCCATGCTTGTGTTTTGCTAACTCCACTTTTGCATTTCAAAAACGATATCTCATTGACCCTGATATTGTTAAACCACCCGATCAAATGGGATGGGCAATGCATATACTCAAGGTCCTCAGGAGAAATCAGAGGACTAAGTTGAAGAAGGATCACATTAAACTTGGGATGACAAAGGAAGAAGTATTGGCCAAGCAGACACCCCCGAGGGTAATGGAGGACCAGTGGACGAAGATGGTTAACTATTGGTTTCATGAGAAAACTATGGTACTGCTACTTTATTCGCCTGCCTTTATTTTAGTCGTAAGTTAGTCAATGAAATCATGTTGGCCATGTTTCACTCTAATAGCACCTCCTTTTAACCTAAATCTTCTGGTTATGTATAATATAATTAGTGTCGCTTAAAGCACTTTGCAGTAGATGTGATAGAGTTGTTTTGGCCCCATCAACAACATAAACTTAAGATTACTGTTATTTAGAGATTGGTTGGGGACTACGACGACTACAAGGGTATGCAAGTTCATCATATTTATGCTAGGGGTCTTAATAAGAAATTTTTTTTTTTTTTTAAATAAAAATAAATTGTGTCATAGTAAACAAATGCAATAGCAACATTTTATCCTAGCTCACTTATCTTGCTGCATTGGCTAATCTATGTGGCTTAGGCTGTGGGCAAAGGCTTACATACTCCTTAGTCCATTTTCTCCCCTTTTTATGTCCTATTCCATGCTTGGGTTTTGATGCATCTTCTTCTTAATAATACTAAGAACATGCTTTTTAACTAGTTTATGTTGGTACTTAGAAGATCATAACTCAGAAGATCACAATGCAGTTCTTAACATATTACTTAAATGCACACACACATAATCACACCAATAAACCATCAAGAAGAATAGGCATAACTAATTTAGGTAAACTAATAGCAAACAATGAACGAGTATATTCAGGTCACACACATGCTGCAAAACAGAATTTTAGCAACTCCTATTTTAACACTGAGGAGGAGGGTAATTAGAAACATAAATATATTATGAATGCAGAATGACTAGCACAGAAGAGACAAAAATTTACATTAAGTAGTAAAATACCTTAGTCAAGAGATGTTTAGTTTTCAGATACATTGACTGTAATGTGGTTGCAGACATTAAGTCACAAGAACAAGGTCAGTCGAGGTAAACAGAAGGAGATAGCAACGTCTGGGGCTTAAAGTTTTGGACAAATAGGTGATGACATGGTAAGAAATGCATTACAAGTGCTACTGTATTTGTGTATCACATAAGCTAATTTTATGCTTCTGAATCACACTAAATGTTGAAAATACTCTTTTACTTTCTTGTTGGTGGTAGATATAAACTTAGAATTCATCGACACCTAAGTCAATGCAAATGATAAACAACATGACAAATTTGAGAGCAATTGTGTGATTTGTATGACATTTTGTTCATCATGCATGTAGGCAAAAGCTAATGGGGCTCCAGTCGAGCGTGCAAACATGTATCTAAAAGTATACCGTAGGAGAGATGGGACCGCTGTTACTCCTCGTGCACAAGAGAACATAGTAAGCACAATTTGAAACTTCTTTTTAGTGTATTTTGTGTTTGTATTGTGTATGGTGTGTAATATGTTGTTTGGTTCTTGTGGGAAAACGTATAAAGTAGGATGGAAGAACTGTTGAGCCAAGAAGGCATGCGACTACAAGGAGAGCCTAGTGGTGGAGTTCTTTGGTCCAAAGATGATGCATATGCTCGGGTGTTTGGTCCAAAGCACCCTGGACGTGTACGAGGGGTGGGACTTTGAATCACCCCATCTGGAAGGAGTGCCACAAATGCTTCACAGTTTACCTCGACTCCAATGTTGCCAAGCAAAACAACACAAAGGATTTCGGAGTTGGAGAACAACTCCTCTAGACTGACTGAGCAACTAGCCCAAGTACAAGAACAACTCTCCCAGTCAGAAGCAAGGCACCAAGAATCAAAAGCAAGGCACCAAGAACAACTCTCCCAAATGGAAGCAAGGCACCAAAAATCAGAAGCAAGGCACCAACAACAAATGGCCAAAGTGATGACGCGTATGAATGCAATGTTCGCCCAATTTAGCCAAGGTGTACGTGATTTGGATATGTCTCAGGTACCAAATTGAAGGTGTATTTAGCAAAACACTACTTTTTGCAATGCATTGTTATGTGATATTAATATGATGCATTTAATATATTCAGGGTAGCCGTGCTTGATGGGGACTCTCCATGGGAATGAAACTGTGAATTCTCTAGTAAAACAAATACAACTATTCCTTATAACATATACAACTATATTGGGAAAAAAAATATAAATAAAAATCAGATATATTCTGCCTTTGTTGGTTTTATTCCAATTTGAAGGTCCCACATCAGTATATATGAAGCAGGAAGTAGGGAAGTAGATGTACTATAAGACATAAAAACAAATTAGAAAATTTCAACCATGCCTTTTTACACTTGCTCAATGTAGCTAATAGTTCTCAATGCAATTTACATTATTTATTTAATTTTTTTAAAGGAAGGATAATAATAGCAATGTGGTTAATTAGAACATGGTATACTCGACATGAAGTATTGTCATTTTATTGTTGAAACTTGAAAGAATTGAAATTTGATGACTAGTGAGCTTGAATATGAAGGGACCTTACTAGAAGGTAGCTTTCCATCTAAGAAATTATAACATTTGTTGTTATATTTTATAAAACGGCAGTGAATATGGATTATGTAAATGTATGTGTATATATGAATTTGAAGAGAGTGGAATCTATGATACTGTATAGAGTATGGAAAGATTTAAACCTTTAAAAGTGCAACTAGTGAACTATGTCTCACTCTCAGTCTTGTTTTAAGATGCCATGCTTTTAAATGGATACATGCAAAAAGACTATGTGTAAGCCTTATATATGATAATGACTCTAAAAATTTAAGGGATGTTGACCTTGTTAATAGACTGACTAAGCAAAATACTTGGTTATTTGTTTAGAGTATGTTTGTTTTAGCTTAAAACGTTAGCTTATTTCCGGTGTTCTCATTGTCACAGGTAATTGGCTGTACAATGATGCTTGTTGGAAACTAGCTGATAAAGTACCATGATGCTTGCTGACAATTTTTTGTGATGTAAAAAATCCTTAAGGGGTCTAAGATTTTGTGATGTAAAAATCTGTTGTTGGGAACTTGTTTGTAATTAATTGTTTATGTAATTAATCTTTTGGCAATGAACTTATTTTGTTTATGTAATTAATCTTTTGGTAAAGAACTTGTTTTGTTTGCTGGCAATTGGTTGGGAATTGTTGAGTGTTGGCAATTTGTTTTGTTGGTTCCAATTGGTTGCATCTGAGTGTTGGCAGGAATTACAAGTCTTGGTTTGGGAAGAAATGTGTTTAGGAAGAAAATAAATAAATAAAACCTATAGCCGCATTTTTAAAAACGCGGCTAGAAGAAAACCCAATGTTGGGGTCTCTAGCCACGTTTTTTACCCCTATAGCTGCGTTTTTACACACCCACATATGCAGGACCTATAGCTGCATTTTGTAGAAAATGCGGCTATAGGCCCAACTTGGGCTGCATTTAAAACGCGGTTATAAGTTGGACCTATAGCCCCGTTTTCTACAAAACGCAGCTATTGGTCCTTAGCCTATAGTCGTGTTTTCTACAAAACACAGCCCAAGCTGGGCCTATAGTCGCGTTTTCTACAAAACGCAGCTATAGGTCCCACATTTGTGGGTGTGTAAAACCGCGGCTATAGGGGATCGAAAACGCAGCTCTAGGTCTTGCAGAGGGCTATAGTCGCACAGGATAGGCCTCGTTTGAAAACGCGGCTATAGACTATAGCTGCGTTTTTCAAATGCAGCTATAGCCCTCTTTTTTTGTAGTGTATGTAAGTTTTGAGTCACTTCACAAGAATGATATCTGCCATAAATTTGTTGGGATAAATCACTATCTATGTGTTAATAAATTAAAATATAACCTTAAGCAAAAAACATATAAGCACCAAGAAAATTAATCACACAAGAACTCATTTCGTGAAAGCCCCTCTAACATAGAGGGACCAATCTATATACTACAATAAAATAGAGAATGCAATGCCCAAGTATATGTTCAAAATTTATTAAGTTCACAATAAATTTGAAAAATACAATAATTCCTCACTAGAAACTCTGTGAAACTAAGAACACAACAAGAGATCTCCGCTCTGAACAAGGCAATAAAATTTTTTTTTTTTCCTCTCTTAACACTGCTTGCACTCTACGAATGATTCTCTCTATTAGGTACCCTTTTATAAACCAGCTGCGTCTCACTATTCTTGAGCATATCTTTCAAGTCTTAAGTTTTTTAATTTTGAAACTCCAATGACCTTATCTCTGAGAGATTGACTGAATTAAGTCTAGTGTGGAAACTGAGAAGTAATAATTGATAAGAAACTTCCACGTAGTTGAGTGAGATTCCAAAGGAATTGTTAAGGCTGTTGTATATATACTCCACGGTAAATTCAAATTACAAATCAATATAAAACCAGAGACTTCATGTGAGAGTGCATGAAGTCTTACCATCTAGCATTTTAATTTTGTATTTTGCATTTTTTTTTTTTTACTTTTTTCATTAAGTTTTTGTTATTGTTATTTAAAAGTTCACATTAACTTATTTTTACTAGTTATCTTATTGATTGCTTGAGCCACTATATTAGAATTAAAAACAAAAGCAAAAAATAATTAATTAATTAATTAAGGACTATTAACCGCCACCTTTGTCATACAAGCTTCCCACTACTATTAACCCGCCGAAACCCCTAGGGATAATTTTTTTTTTTTTTTTTTTTTTAAATTAGAGGCTTAAATATGATGTAAGTTTGGGTAATTTGGTTGGATAATTTTTGTTTTGGGTATATAAGTAGAAAGAATATTTTGTGCACAATGTAAAGTCATCTTCTACCATGGTTTTAAATTATCTATGACACATGTATATACACTTGTCCACACCATATCTTAATATCACACTATTAATGAGTGAAAGAAGGTAAGAGAGTTGGGCATACTTTCATTTCATGGTATGCAATCTGTGAACACAACAAAATATTAGTTGATTTTCATGGTCTTATTACTTTTTTTTTTCATGATTTAAAAAAAAAATTAATATGTTTGTTTAATTGCTGTACAAAAATTTAAATTTAAACAACAATAATACAATATATATATATATATCAACATTAATTAACATTAGCTTCTGGAGTTTAGCTTTGAGAGAGAGAGAGAGAGAGAGACTCTCTCTCTCTCTCTCTCTCTCTCTCTCTCTCTCTCTCTCTCTCTCTAGAATGATGCTCCTTTGTTTGGTTAGAAAGAAAAACAAGAAGAAGGAAGAATGAAAGAGAAAAGGGTTTTGTGGAATCCATTATTTTTCCTCTCCTAAAATAGGCCTTGAATTGTTTTCGTGAAATGACATTTATATCTTTATTAATTTATAATTTAAAAGGATAGAAGTGTAAAATACATTTCATCATTTTTCCTTTCTCCCCCTAATTGCTAAGCGCTTTTTCGTCAAGGGTGGTTAGGAAGTACTTTAATTGCTTTCCCCACTATTTTTCCTCTCCCTTCCCCTTTTTCCTTTCTCTTCTCTTCCCTCCCCTTCTACTCAACCAACCATAATCTTACACGGTGTTTGGTTGTAGCTATGGAAAGGAAAAAGAAAGGAAAAGATGAAGGAAAGAGAAAGAGAGAGGAAAAAGAAAAGAAAATAATTCCCTTTGATGTGTTTGGATATAGGAAAGAAAGGAAGGAAAAAAAAATGTGAGAGTTTTATCTTTCCCTTGTTTGTTTGCAAAGAGAAGAGAAAAGAAAAATGCATGCTTTTATCTTTGTGCCCTTATTAATGATAAGAAAATTCATATATTAGAAGAACAAAGTTTAGTTAGGCTACAACATTGCTCAATAAAATAAACATTACTATATATTTTAAAAATGTAACCGTTGAATTGCATATTTTTCACGCTCTTAATACACATATCAAATTTTGAGTCAATTAGACATTTTCTATTATATGATCTATACGCTTATATTTTATGCATAATTTTAAATTATAAAAATTTGCAATTTAAACAATTTATTAATGACGTAGCTATTGATCTTTAGTTTTCTAGAAATTTTGCAAGTATAGAGGATATAAGAAGAAAATGTAATCTAATGATAGATTTGTCAAAATTCATCTCCAATTAAAATATATTGAGCAAAGTTATAACCTAAAATTATAACCAATTTTGTAACTAAACTTTGTTCATATTAAAATACTTGTAATTTCTTAAAAATATTAAGTGGTAGACCTCATATAATTGATTCTCTCCCTTCTTTCCATTTCCGCCCAAATTGGGCTGATACAAAAATAGTGGGCCTCACGGAAATATCATTACTCTACCTCATTCACTTTTCTCTTATATTGTACGACCAAACAAAAGAAATGATGTCCCTTCCATACTTTTCCCTTCTTTTCGCATCCCTTCCCCATTTCCAAACATAGCATTAGTCTTTGAGTTTGAGTTTGCTGACTTAGCATTGTCTCTTGTTGGCTGCAAGTTATCATTATCCGCAACTGTTTGCTTTTGAAAATTGGTGTTAAGCGTTTTTTTTCCCCCGACTGAGAGTGTGAAAACTAGGAAGTTTAAAGGTAAACAGCAGAGAAACTTCATCACATTCAAATGCCCACTTCACCATCCCAACGTCATATTAAAATACAAACTATTGCTATCTTCACGGATTCCACCAGCCAACCCCACTCATATAGCGTTTTCAGTATCAGAATCTTTCAAATAAATAACCCATAAAGCATTTGTTTTTTTTTTTTTTTCATTTTGAAAGACTTGTATATTATGTCGTAGCCTTCAGCCATGATGTTTTTTTTGTTCTTTAACCATGATGGTTGCTTGAGAACAGATTATTTAGTTAAAATTAAAATTTTTTCTTGAAAATATAAGAAAAAAAAAGTTTAAAAATAAGTCAAATAGTATAACGAGACCCATAAATACAAGGGCGGTTTGATGCATTTGAGGGGCCTAAGGTGAAAATTAATTATCTCATTTTATATACAAAATTAAAACTAATTACCATTTTTTTTTAATTGAAAGTTTATAAAAACACAAAATTTGACTAAACTTTTTATACATTTTTTGACGTGGGAGGTTGATAATAGTAAGTAAAGGGGTGATGTTAGTAGTGGACCTAAATGAGAACTAGTAAAAATTTGCTAACTCAACTATTGTGAAAAATCTCTCTCTCTCTCTCTCTCTCTCTCTCTCTCTCTCTCTCTCTCTCTCTCTAAGAAGTGCTACATTCACAATATTTTTCACATTCTATTCCTTCAACCATAGTGGAGCTTTTTTGTCCCTGTCCCCGTACAGGTATCCCATTTTCCCTCTAGTGCCCTGGCACTGGTAGGGCATCCCAAAACACAATCACTGCTCACCTCACTACCTGTACAACTTACCAACATGGAGTCCCTTGAAGGATTATGGAAAAAACTCTCCCTATTAGACGAAGAAGAAACTGGAATAGCATGCCCAAAGAAAGCGGAGCCTAACACTTTCACTCTTGCTGCAAATTTTTTGACAAAATGAGTTGTCAATGTGGAATCAGTGGCTCGTACGTTCAGGCCACTTTGGAGATCGGAAAAAGATGTTCAAATTAAAGATATGGGTGCCAACATCCTGTTCTTTAACTTTGAAGACGAATGTGATTTAGACAGGGTACTGGAACATGAGCCTTGGACATATGACAAACACCTTGTGGTCTTTGAGAAAGTGACTGCAAATGTGCCCATATCATCATTCACCTTCCAGTTTACAACATTCTGGATCCAAATCCACGAACTACCAATCCAATGTCTAAACCAAGAAACACAGGATGCCATTGGAAGCTCGTTAGGCACACCATTACTCATAATTGATATAGAAAGCGAAGGAGGTAAGGGAAACTATTTACGAGTTCAAGTGCAAATTGATATTACTAAACCTTTGAACAGGGTTCGTAAGGTATGGTCTGAGGGGTCTGTCATTGGGTGCGCAATTTTGAAGTACGAGCGCCTCCCAAACTTCTGCTACTGGTGCAGATTGGTCTCCTATGATGATAGAGACTGTGAACGCTGGTTGAGAAGCAAAGGTTCACTGAAAAAGTCAGACCAGAATTTTGGGGATTGCATGAGAGCAGAGCTAGACCTCACTACTAGAAAAACCTCCATTACTGTACCTAGAACCAAATCGAAACACCCAAATAACAAAAAACCACCACCACAAACACCCAACCATGCGACCTTCCACCAACCCCGGCGACAATCCTAACAACTGTCACTACCACGACAATAAATGAGGTCATAATTGCTCATCAATCTGTAGTTGAATGGCAGGAGAATCAAACATTCAATGCCCCTAACGGCTGTATCTCTGGCACTGAGGAAGCAACCGTTGAAAAATCCAACATAAATGCCAACATAGAAGACATAGAGAAAGTCTTTAACTCCTCACACTCTGAAAAGACCAAACCATACTTAAAGCCCAAAGTTCTATCCAACACACTCATACCATTATTGGGCCATGCACCACTCATCAGCCCACCATCACCACACAAAGCCAACCCCAACTCTCCCCTAGCACTATTGGGTCGTGCACCAATCATCAACCCACCAATATCACATAAAGCCAACCCAAACCTTTGCCAACCAAAACAACATGGGTCAGAATTCCACGTGACAAACAAAGCAGCCCAAATGACGTGCTCATGATTAAGAGAAAACACAAAAGAAGTGATGAGTCTGAAGATGGTAGCCGTCCCACAAAAAAAATCTCAATGCCCTATGAGGAATCCCCAAAAGCTTGCCCAACGATGGTGGCTGCCAGGCAACCCCGCCAACACCAATGAACACCATAAGCTAGAACTGTCGTGGTTTGGGATGACCATGTGCAGTTCAGGAACTCACCGAAATGGTGAAAAAATACGCTCCCACAATTGTTTTTCTCATGGAAAAAAAATCAAAAGACAACTACATGAAGAATTTAAGGGTAAAACTGCAACTAGACAATGTCCACATAGTCTCTAGACTCAATATTGGTGATGGCCTTGCACTGTTTTGGAGCAGAGACATCAATCTACAAGTGCTAGATGCAACACCCACTTACATTGATGCAGTGGTGAACCCAAGAGTGGATGACGCCTAGCAGTTTACGGGATTTTACGGAAACCCTGTAACAGCCAACCGAGAACACTCCTGGGAAGTACTAAAACATTTAAGCCTCAAAATGGATCTCTCTTGGATTTTTACGGGAGATTTCAATGAGATTGTCAAAGTGGATGAGAAACTGGATGGTGCAATGCATCAGGAGAGACAAATGATTGACTTTAGAGAAGCTCTTGACTTCTGTAGATTCCAGGACTTAGGTTTCGTCGGCTCTCCGTTCACATGGTGCAATAACCAGTTTGATGGTACAGTGACTTGGATTAGATTGGACAGAGGAGTAGCAACCAACCCATGGATCCAAATGTTCCCATCAACTAGAGTTCATCATATCTCAGGTTCGCTTTTGGATCATAGCCCATTATGGATTTGTACTAACAATGAAAAGGCCCGGTTTTACAGGAAAAGAAAACCTTTTAGGTTTTAAGCAATTTGGATGAGGGATGAAGGGTGTGAAGCGATGATAAAAAACTCATGGGAGGTCCATGCAATTGAAAATCTGACGGGCAGAGTGGCAAAAAATTAGAGGCATGCCGATTATCTCTTCAGTCTTGGAGTAAACACTCTTTTGGCAACATCCGTCGCATGCTGCAACAAAAGAAAAAATTGCTAATGCAGGTAGAAGCAAACTCCATGAACGGATCCAACCATTCCTAGGTGAGAATTTTGAGGGCTGAGGTGCATGATTTGATGGCCAAGGAAGAGTGTCTGTGGCAGCAAAGATCAAGGGTGAATTGGCTGAAAGCGGGGGACCTTAACACAGGCTATTTCCACAGCCGGGCAAACTAGAGAAATCGAAGAAATTTCATATCTAAACTGACCCTTGACAGTGGGGAAGTTGTGAAGGATGAACAGAAGATCGGGGAGGCCTTTGTGCAATATTTCCAATCTATTTTCCAGTCAGTCAACCCAACCGGGTTTAATCCAATCCTTCAAGGGATTGTGCCCAAAGTGACACCATAGATGAATGTTGACCTAACTCGGCCTTTCACAGCCTTGGAGGTGGAGTAAGCACTTAAGCAAATGAAACTTATGACAGCCCCTGGACCCGATGGTATGGCCCCCAATCTTTTACAAATGTAATTGGAATACTGTTGGGTCTGATATTATAGATGCAACCTTATCTGTCTTAAATTCGAGAATAATGCCTCCAAACCTAAACCATACTTTCATTACCCTCATCCCCAAAACAAAATCACCAACAAACCTAAAAGATTACCATCCCATAAGCCTATGCAATGTCATATACATAATAATCTCAAAAACCATAGCCAACCGACTCAAAAAATTCCTCCCTAAACTTGTGTCTGAGACTCAAAGTGCTTTCATGTCAGATCGTCTCATAACTGATAACATTCTTGTCGCCTTTGAAACACTCCACCACCTAAAAAACAAAAGAAAAGGCAAAACGAGGTTCATGGCTCTAAAACTTGACATGAGTAAAGCATATGATAGGGTTGAATGGGATTTCTTGGATAAAGTCATGGAGAGATTGGGTTTTGATGGAAAATGGAGGAATCTAGTGGGTTGCTACTTTTGTTCAGTCTCTTTCTCTATCATGATTAATGGAGAGCCTTATGGATTTTTTTCACCCAAGTAGGGGTCTCCGTCAAGGAGACCCTCTATCACCTTACTTATTTTCTTTATGTGCAAAAGGTCTTCATTCTTTAATACAACAGGCAGCTGACAATGGAGAACTACGCGGAGTGTCTCCTTGCAAAGAAGGGCCAAAAATCACCCACTTATTCTTTGCAAATGATAGCTTGCTCTTTTGTAGAGCCAATGATACTGATTTCCAAAGAGTGATGAATATCCTCACAGTGTATGAAGAAGCATCAGGTCAGAAAATCAACCGTGGCAAAACACAATTATTCTTCAGCACAAATACTCAAGAAGACATTAAGAATAGGGTGAAGGACTTGGTGGGGGTTGAGGTGGTGACTCACTACGAGAAATATTTGGGTATGCCATCTTTTGTAGGGAAAGCAAAGAAGGAAACCTTCAGCAATATTAGAGAGAGAGTGTGGCACAAAATCCAAGGTTGGAAAGAAAAACTTCTATCACAAGCTGGCCGAGAGATCCTAATCAAAGCTGTCATCCAAGCAATGCTGACCTTCACTATGGGGTGTTTCAAACTCCCCAAAAATTTGTGCAAGGACATTGAAGCATTGACTAGAAAATTTTGGTAGGGGTATTTGGGTGAGGCAAGAAAAATCCATTGGATAGCTTGGAAAAAACTTTGCTTACCAAAATTACATGGTGGTTTGGGCTTTAGGGAATTGGACAATTTTAATCTAGCTCTCTTGGGTAAATAGATTTGGAGATTAATTCATAATACCGATTCCATGTTCTACAAAGTCTTCAAAGCAAGGTTTTTCCCTACGTGCTCGGTTCTTGAAAATGGGGTAAAATCCAATGGGTCATATGCTTGGCAAAGCATTCTCAAGGCAAGGGAGGTGGTCAAGCAAGGAGCATATTGGCGGATTGGGGATGGTACTACTGTGCAGATTAGGGGTGATAAGTGGCTGCCTGATATGTCGACAAAACTTATCATCTCTCCTCAAAAAAACCTCCCTATGAATGCAAAGGTATGTGCTCTTATTGACGAGGATGGCCCAAGGTGGATTACAAAGCGAGTAACACAGGAATTCTTTCCCCATGAAGCCCAATAGATTCTGGGCATCCCACTAAGCTCAAACCGGGTCCCTGACCTTCTCATTTGGGCTGGCACCAAGTCAAGGAGATACACGACCAAAAGTGCGTACAAAATGCTGATGTCTAAGCAGGATTTGTCCACTCCTAGCCCATCTGATACTTCGGCCCAAACAAGTTGTTGGAGAAGAATTTGGTCCCTGAGTGTTCCAAATAAAATCAAGCACTTCCTATGGAGAGCTTGTCGTGATTCACTCCCCACCAAAAAGAATCTGCTGGCCAGGAATTTCACAAGGAATGCACTATGCGAATGGTGCAATGAGGAAGTAAAGGACTCTGTTCATGCCTTGTGGGGCTGCCAAGTACTCAAGGAGGTCTGGTGGGAAGAAGAAATCCTCAGAAATCACCTCTCTATGCGCTTTGTGGACTTCAGAGATCTGTGGATTGGTATCACAAGTTTAGAGGAACCAAACCTAGCTGAACGGTTTGCCTTTGTTGCCTGGAGTATATGGAACAAAAGAAATGCCATAAGATTGCACGCATCTTCCCTTTCGTTTCATCTGCTGTACCAAGACATGCGAGAGAGATTACTCGAATACTGATTAACACAAGAGCCTCCCATACCTGAGTTTAGGCCCGCAGGTGCAACACGCTGGTACTCGCCTCAGATATCACAGCACAAAGTCAATTATGATGGAGCTTTGTTCAAAGAAATTTGGCAGGCGGGAGTTGGAGTAGTAGTCAGAGATGCAAATGGAAGGGTGTGTGGTGCTCTCTCAGACAGAACGGTACTACCTGAAACAGTGGAGGAGGTTGAGGCCATCGCATATAGAGAAGTCGTCAGGTTCGCTCTTCAGCTTGGAGTTGCAGACGTGGTTTTTTAAGGGGATTCTGAATCTATCACAAATGCTATCAACAAGGGCACTCCTTGCTACAGCTCTTTTGGTCATATTTTGGATGATGTTAAAGCTTTGGCTTTGAACTTTGTATCAACTACCTTTATCCACGTAAAGAGACAAGGGAATGTCGTAGCAGATAAACTGGATAAGGCTGCTAAAACTATACCTTATCCCCATGTTTGGTCAAATGACATCCCAAGTGATGTGCAATAGCTTGTTATTCATGATAGTATTCATTGATTAATAAAAGCATTGACTTGATTCTCAAAAAAAAAAAAAAAAAAAAATCTTAGGTATTAAGTTGCTTCTTGTTTTCTATTTAAACTCACCACTAAAATTATTTTTTTGCTATCAATAACAGCCGGTAACAATCTTCTATTTAGAATTTGTTGTAAAAGTATTGTGAAAAATATTGTGGATGTAACATTTCTTTCTCTCTTTTTTTGTTTGTTTTCATTTGATAAAAAAATATTACTTTATTTATTGGTTAATATTTTGGCTTAATTAAGTTAAAATTCAGGGGCCTTTTTTTTACTTAAAGCCTTAGGCGACTGTATCAATGACTTATACTATTGAGCCGGCACTGCATAAATAGTATCAAAAAATACAATTATAAATAATAGTAAAAATAAGATATAATTACAAATAAGCTAAAAATTTCACCTCATACCAAACGATCTCTAAGTTTTTTTTTCATCAATTGTGGTGTTAGTGGAATCCGTATCTTTTTGTCTTCTCATGCGGAATTGCAGATGTCCGTGCATGTATAATAATATTTACTAGTTTTGATATTTTTTTTAAATGAATAAATATTGATTTAAATTTTTTATTTTTTATCCATGAAGTAAGTGGACGACTTGACTCCAGAGCACTTTCCCTTCACCTAGCTACTAGCTTCAATGCTTTTATATCACTTTTCTTGACATATTTGTGGTGTCAATAGAACACAAGAAAACTATACATGCTCTTGATTCTTTCTTTTTTCTTTTTTCTTTTTTTTCTTTTTTTTTTTTTGAGAATCAACATGTTCTTGATTTTGAAAACACAAGAATTTTTTTTTTTAATATATATTCGTAGAAACAAATTTTGGAGAAAAAACAAAAATAGTTATCAAACATATTCTATGGTTTCTCTCTTTTAAAATTTCAAAACTTGATTAAAATTATTTTTAGAAATATTCTACAGGAAGCTAAACATGGCTGTCTTGGGCTGAATTGTTTATACAATTCTACTTTTAGGCCCATTATGTGATTTTGTTGGTGCGTCTTCACTTATATATTTTGTTTTTCCTTTTGGTTTATCCATACAATGCACAACTTAATCAAGAATTATATGTAAATTGTATAAAATAAAGGCAAATTTAATATATTAAGTGGGTGATTATATGCGAATAATATTTTCTTTTTTTATGAAATACAAAAAATTAGAATAGAATAACTAATCATATGTGGGTAACCAATAATCATTATAGTACTTTCTCAAAAAAAAAAATAATCATTATAGTAATTTTTTTTTTTTTTTGAGAAACAATCATTATAGTAATTAATACATAGAGTGACTTAATTGACAATTTTCATGTTTTTTTGTTCCTCAAACATGCATGCATGAAAATATCATCATATTTGAGCTAGAATATTAAATGCATAAAATAGAATTTTATCCTATAAACGTGAGAAATGTTTATTTGAATTCTATCCAATAAACACGACAATCAATAAAAGAAAAACTGTAATCATAAATGTAGTAACACTTATTACTAAGAGAGTGACACTCAAGACTCAAAACACTCACTTTGTATTCTCAGAGTCAGAAATACCGAGATAGTCAAATAGAGAAGAGAGATGAGGTGAAATTTGTGAGAGAGAGAGAGAGAGAGAGAGAGAGATTTGTGATTTTTGTTGTTGTTTGTTTTTAGGCTGGAATGATATTTGATCTCGGTGTGCAAGATTTTAAGTTAGAGTGTGCACAAATATTTTGAAGGGTAAATTAAACATATATAAAGTGAACCCCTGAACATTAAGTGAGGCCCCTTAAATATATATATATAATATATATATATATATATATATATATTTATATATATTATAATAATAATAGATAAGTAGTTAAGAGTAGGTAAGTGTGGTTAAAGACAGTGACACAACTAAGATTTGACTTTAAAAAGTAAATTTTAGGAACTAGGGTTATTCATGGGTTGATTTGGGGTGGGTTTGTGCCGAACTCGGAATCGACTCAACAACTTCTGGTGACAAGGCAACTGACCCACCGCCGACTACGCATGAGTTTGGAAATAAATATTATGAATGTTGTGATATAAGATAAAAAGTTACCATGGGTTCTTATATAAATTCCACGAGTTTTATAATAAGCTATGATATAAATAAATGTGGGGTTTAAGATAAATAATCATAACTTTCCATGGTCTTTTATATTAGTAACACAAATTCATAATTCTCCTTGGGCTTGATATATGTTTGCCATGAGCTTTGAAAAAATGAATAGTGTTACATAAAATAAATAATTACCACAGGATTTATAAGACAGATTCCATGGGCTTGTAATATTATAGTAATAGGTTTGAGAAATTAAAGCATTGTTCATCATTAGACTTTAAGTGAAATACTTATGATATAGTATTTTGCCAAGTATTGATAACCTTGGACTTTTTACTAAATAGTGTCAAGTAGCTAGTTTCGATTTTTAATAGTGCCAACGTAAACTGAGTTTTTGATATTACTATTGAGAATTGGGCTTTTGAAATATTGCAAAGCGTAAGTAGCCTTGGGCTTTAAAAAGAAGGGGATGTGTGCATTGGGCTCATAGGGCCGGTTTTAGGTTTAGCTAAATAATGATAATAAAATTGGATAAGATATGAGTTTTTGGGTTTTTTGTGATAGTTTATATCGTGGCCCAATTTAGATGATGAGATAGGAAATATTTATGGGCCAATGGGATTGGAAATATTCATGGAGGTTCAAAATAATTTATGGGTAATATTTTTGTATTTTTTGGTGAGTAAATAAATGTGATTAAATAGGATTGGGGCATGTGGTATGAGTGAAAGAATTGTACCTCAACATGTAGCAAGCTAAATATTTGTATCATTGTCTGTTGTTGACTTCAATATTTTCTTGTTGATTTAATTTTTATGGGTTTTTTTTTTTTTTGGGGGGCTTTTGTTCCATGTAGTCTATCTTTTTAAAAGCAAAATTTGCTACCAGCATGACATTGGATACAATAGAAAAAGAAGGATCTAAAAAGGTTCTTACTTGTGGGCTAGCTTATAATATTTTTCTAAATTAGATTTAGCAATCCAATTCCTATGTAAGTCTTCTTTCCTTAAATTCATTTTTATTTTACTTTTTTATGTTCAGAAATGAAAAATTAAGCCAAAATCCGAATTCAATATTTTTTTCATGTGTAATATTAATATGTATCCTTAATATACTCTTAGAACTTGTGAGGTACAGGAATTTAAATAAGATAATTGCGCCACATGTCATACCCATGGCCGAGGGGGCCATTATCATGCCAAAGGGGTCACACCCTCGGACAGTAAGGCCACATCAATGGCACGTTACTAAAGGAGGTCATACTGAAGAGAAAGAGTTTCGGAGAAGGGGTTAGCCCTGACATGACTGAGGGAATGGTGGCTGCCATCACATTTAATGCATCCTACCAAACCTCTTAGCTACATTTATGTGAAAAAGACCCTTGAATAGTGTTGCCACAACTTACAAGGTGTTTAGGAAGGTATCTGATGGGATAAGCACTCAAGTAGTGGCCTAGATGATTAACAAATGAAGGGCCAAAATCATCTAAAGGGAGCAATATAATGTAAGAGACCCCCCAGGGAGAGGGGATCAGAAAATCTATAGAGAAAATATTGTAGCACCAAGAACTGAAATTGTATCCGAGTCTAAAAGAACTATATTCAAGAACCACTCTCCTTGGACTTCGCCGAGGAAGGATTTCTTTGCATAGAGCTTGTCTTTCTTTGCTTTCTTATTATCTTCAATTCACTGTGCATGTTGCTTGATCCATTAAAGCCTAGTTTTTAAGCTCATTCTCTATAAATTCATTGTGTTGGGCTCTTTGGGCCTGAATCCTTCTACCTTTTGGACTCAGGAATCAAAACACCACCCTTACAATTGGCGCCGTCTGTGGTAAGAGCTTGAGCTTAGTGAGATCAACATCTAGTTATGGTAGGTTCGGGGTTCAACTAGGAGGAGTCTGTTGGTTCTCATTGTTAGGACCAATTTCTCAATCTTGAACGAAGAAGGGACCGCGAGGTCAGTGTGCACACCACGCAAACTAGTAGGAGCCAATCTTGAGGCGGGAGTTACATCTCTCATGAGGAGAATACCAGAAGCATGCAATTGGAGATTGACCGTCTCCTTAGGAGGCTACGCCGCGAGCAATGGAGAAGGACTCCCTTAGATTTTGACCTTTCTCCTAATGATGACGAAGATGGTTACTACAGGCCCAGGTCCAGGACTCCTCCCAGTGAGTCTTTTTCGTATGATAAGGACTGCCATTATAAGTGAAGGAGTAAGAGTTCTTCTTATAAAGGTCTGGGTAATGATGCTATGAGAACGGCTCTTAACCAGATCTCTAAATCACAGTTTACGCGTAGAATTAAGGGGGGAAATTTCCTCAGCAATTTACCCAGCCAACATTCACCATGCATAATGGCCAAACAGACCCTGTGGAGCACGTTAACCACTTCTACCAAAGAATGACTGTTCACTCCAAGAATGAGGCCTTGCTGTGCAAAGTGTTCCCATCCAATTTGGGGCCTATGACAATGAGATGGTTTGACGGCCTCAAAGAAGGTTATATTAGCTCCTTAAAGGAACTTACTAGGGTGTTTAAGGCTCATTTTGTGACTTGTAGTAGGGTTCCCCAACCCTTGGACTCCCTGCTATCTATGACCTTGCGAGAAGGGGAGACCTGGAAAACATATTCTGATAGGTACTAGGAGATGTTCAATGAGATAGATGGGAACTCTGATGACGTGGCTATAAGGACTTTCAAGGTCGGCTTACCCACCTAGCACGATCTGAGAAAGTCTGACTAGGAAACTAGTTAGGAATGTGCGTCAACTCATGGATTGTATTGATGAGTATAAGCAGGTCGAAGAGGACTAGCAGCAGGGAAAGGGGAAGGCTAAGGTGGTCCCTCAGGATAGAAGGGATCTCATTTCAGACAGGTACAATAACAACCAACCTCGGAGAGATTTTACGGGGCATTCTAGATCTACTACTACTCAGGTAGTCAGTACTATGTTCTGAGAGCCAGTACACCAAATCCTGAAAAAAATCAGGAATGAGCCATACTTTCAATGGCCAAACAGGATGAGGGGAGACCCCACAAAGTGCAACTAAAGTCTTCATAGCCAATACCACCAGGAACGAGGGCACATTATCGAGAATTATAGGACATTGTTGAGCCACTTGGAGTAATTAGTTAAGGCGAGAAAGTCGAAGCAATTCCTGTATCAACCCAACGAACAGGGTGGTCAGGTAGGGTCGGGGGCTCAAAGAGATGCTTTCGCAAGACCACCTTTAGGTATAATCAATGTCATTCTTGCTGCTCTGGGAAGGACTGGTTCTCAGCCATCCAGGGTGATGTCTGTAGCTCGATTATCTGTAGATGGCTCGTCCTTTGATCCGAAGAGGAGTAGAATGGAAGTCCGGCAGGCTTTGAACTTTTTGGGTGAGGATAAGGTTAGGACCTTGCAGCCATATGATGATGCCCTAGTGGTCACCCTCAAGATAGGTGGGTACGATGTGAAGAGAGTGTTGGTAGATCAAGGCAGCGGCACAGAGATCATGTACCCTGACCTATTTAAGGGATTGAAGCTGAGGTTCGAGGACCTAACCTGCTCTGATTCCCCTCTAATAGGGTTTGACGAGAAGATTATCTTTCCAAAAGGCCAAATCCGACTACCCATTCAAATAAGGACAAAGGTCATAAAGGTGAACTTCATCGTGGTAGATGCCTACTCCCCCTACACTGCTATTGTGGCAAGGCCTTGGCTTCATGCCTGCACCTAAATGTGAAGTATCTATCTGGGGATCGAGTTAAGGAGCTGGTGGGGAGCCAATCTATGGCCAAGCAATGCATGGTGGCCACGATTAGACATCAGACCGAGGGTGAGTCCTCAACCTTTACGAGGCAGGACTTATAGCAATCAGATGTGCCAGTGCTGTCCACAAAGGTAGAGGAAGAAGGGGAAAAATGCGAGCAATTGAAAAAAGTTGTCATTAGCGACAATGTGGAGAAGTTCTTTCAAGTCAGAGTTCAACTGCCTCCTTGGGAAAGGCAAGAGTTGATAGATTTTCTCAAAAACAATATTGACATATTTGCATGGAGCGCCTATGAAGCCCCTAGGGCAAATCCAGATTTCATTTGTCATCGCTTAAATGTCAATCCCTCTGCCATTCCCAAAAAGCAACCACCTCGGCGCTCATCTGGGGAGCATTCTGACGTTGTACTCAAGCTCAAGCAGGTTAGGGCCATAAAGGAGGTGTTTTACCTCAAGTGGCTAGCCAACACAATAGTGGTAAAAAAGAAAACTGGGAAGTGGCAAGTATGTGTAGACTTTACGGATTTAAATAAAGCTTGCCCAAAAGACCCTTTCCCCATGCTTGGATAGATCAATTGGTGGATGCAACTATAGGCCATACTCGGATAAGCTTTTTGGATGCCTTTCAGGGCTATCATTAGATATTGTTAGCTTTGGACGATTAGGAAAAGACTGTTTTTCTTACACTCACTAGGAATTACCACTACAAAATAATGCCCTTTGGATTGAAAATGCATGGTCAACCTACCAGAGGATGATGACCAGGATGTTTGAGCCTCAGTTGGGCAAAAATATTGAGATGTATATAAATGATATGGTGGTGAAGAGTAAAGTAGAGTCCGAGCATATAGATAAACTCGGGTATATTTTCAAGATACTGAGGAAATACAAATTGTGTCTTAATGCCGCTAAGTGTTCTTTCGGCATAGGCTCTAGCAAGTTTTGGGGTTATATGGTTACCTATAGAGCAATTAACAACCTACAGCCTCCTTGGAATCCCAAAGAGGTCCAGAAGTTAACAAGAATGACTACTACCTTGAATCGATTCATTTCTCGGTTAGCAGACAGGTGTAGGCCCTTCTTCCAGTTATTGCATAAGTGGAAGGGATTTGAATGGACAGAGGAATGTTCCTCGACCTTCCAAAAATTGAAGGAATATCTTTCTTGGCCACCTATTATGTCCAAACTCGAGGAGGAGGAGGTTCTATTTGCCTACATTGTTGTAGCCTCACACACGGTGAGTCTGGTGCTGATACGGGTTGACGATGGAGTATAGAGACCAGTTTATTATGTGAGTAAATCACTACATAAGGCAGAGGTTTGTTATTTACCCTTGGAGAAGACCATCTTGGTGGTAGTACATGCTACACGGAAGCTCCCACATTACTTCTAGGCTCACACTGTTGTGGTTCTAACCCAATTCCCTCTTCGACCACTACTTCAGAAAGTTGATTACACAAGGAGGATTGCAAAATGGGAACGATCCTAGGATCTTTCGATATCAAGAATATGCCTCTCACTTCTATAAAGGGTTAGGTTCTTACAGATTTGGTGACTGAGTTTGCCGAGCCTTCCCTAGAAGAAAATGGTGAAAGGCCGAATATGGATGGAAAATTAGTGGGGATGATGTCCTTGTAGGAACCTCTATCTTGGAAGGTGTACGTCGATGGTGCAACAAATCAAAGGGGATCAGGAGTGGGGCTAGTTGTAGTATCTCATGAAAGGATCATCATTGAGAAATTCTTAAGGCTGGGCTTCTCGACCACGAACAATGAGGCTAATTACGAGGCCTTGTTGGTGAGAATGACTACGGTTCAAAAAATGGGAGGAAGAACAGTGGAGATATTTTCAGATTCAAGGTTGGTCATAGGCCAAATAAAGGGAGAACTGGAAGCCAGGAATGTAAAAATGCAGGACTATTTGAAGCAAGTTAGGCACTTGCAGTCAAGGTTTGAATCTTTCTCCTTACAACAAATCCTAAAGAGCAGAAACACGCATGCTGATTCTTTTGCCACTCTTGCGACCTCCTCCGCAGAATTTACCTTGTGTTATCCTGGTTGAAGATCTATACAAGCCTACTGAGATGAGAGCGGGGATGGTCCTTATTCACCAAACCAGGGTGGGGCCTAGTTGGATGGATCCTATTGTACTATTTCTTAAGAATGACATCTTGCCCAAGGAGAAGGGCATGGCTGATAAAGTGTGAAGAAGAGCTCTTCGGTTCTGGTTGTCCGAGGATCAAAAGCTATACAAGGTCTCTTTTTCTGGGCCGTATTTGCTATGCATTCATCTTAAGGCAGTGGACCTACTCTTAGAGGAGCTACACGAAGGGATTTATGGAAGTCATACAGGGGGTAGGTCACTGTCTCACAGGGCCCTTACCCAATGGTATTGGTGGCCAAATATGCAAAAGGAAGCACATAAATACGTGAAGAAGTGTGACCAATGTCAGAGGCATGCCCCAAATATTCATTAACCAAGGGGTGTCCTCAATCCTTTGTGTAGCCCCTAGCCTTTTGCCTAGTGGGGCTTGGACATTGTAGGGCCCTTCCCAAAAGCAACAAGAAATAGGAGGTGGCTGTTGGTCGTCACTGATTATTTCACCAAGTGGGTTGAAGCTAAGCCTCTGTCAAATATTAGAGATATGGATGCCAAGAGATTTGTGTGGAAAAATATTTTCACTCGGTTTGGGATCCCTCACACCCTCGTCTTGGATAATGGTCTTCAATTTGATAACAAGGCCTTCAGGAGATATTGTTGTGATTTGGGAATTACGAATAGGTAGTCCACTCTGACTTATCCGCAAGGGAATGGACAGGCCGAGGCCATCAATAAAGTCATAGTGAGTGGACTCAAGAAGAGACTGGATGATACAAAGGGTAGATGGGTAAAAGAGCTGGCGCACGTCTTTTGGACGTATCAGATTACCCCTCGTAGGTCAACAAAGGAGACACCCTTTTCAATGACTTATGGAGCCAAGGCTGCGATTCCTCTGGAGATTGGATTTCCAACGTTGAGGACGAGCTTATTCACTCCAAACATTAATGACAACCTACTGGAAAGAAGTTTGGATATAACTAAAGAACGGAGAGAAAATTTCATGATTCAATTAGCATATTATCAGCAAAAGCTCAAATAGGGGTATGACTCAAGCATGAAGTTAAGACCATTAGCCCCAGGGAACTTGGTATTGAGAAGGGTTGTGGGTACTGCAAGAAACCTGGCATGAGGAAAGTTAGGGCCCAATTGGGAAGGTCAATACCATATCATCTCGGTAGCTAGAATAGGTGCATACATCCTAGAAGATCTAGACGAAAATGTTGTACCACACCCCTGGAATGTAAATAACTCGCGAAGGTATTATTATTAATGAAAGGAAAATCTGCCATGTTTTTGTTAGAGTTATGTGTCATCTTGACTACTTGTGTGGATATTAAATAGAACCTTGGTTATGTCTAGCTCCTCGGACCATATATCTTGGGTAAATTAATATTCATAATTACTTGTTTGGATATTAAACAGAACCTTGGTCATGTCTGATTCCTCAAACCACATACCTTAGGTAAATTAATATTCCTAATTATTTGTTTGGATATTAAACAGAATCTTGATCATGTTTGGCTCTTCGGACCACATGCCACGGGTAAATTAATATTCCTAATTACTTGTTTGGATATTAAATAGAATCTTGGCCATGTCTGGCTCCTTGGACTACATGCCTTGGGTAAATTAATATTCCTAATTACTCATGTGGATATTAAACAAAATCTTGATCATGTCTTGCTCCTCGAACCACATGCCTTAGGTAAATTAATATTCCTCATTACTTCTCTCAGTATTAAACATAATCTTGGTCATGCCTGGCTCTTCGGACCACATGCCTTGGGTAAATTAATACTTCCCATTATTTCTTTAAGTGTTAAACAGAACCTTGGTGATGTTGGGTCCCTTGAACCACATGCTTTAGGTAAATTAACACTTATAATTATACAAGCCTACTATGGAACGAAGTGCTAAGTGAAATTCTAAGTATGATGGCCTTCTTGGATTATATACCCTAGATAGACATGAACTTTACTATCATTTGAGGTTAAGAAGAAAATCTGGAAGTACATTTCATCATTTGAGCTATTTACCTAGAGTACACAAAGTTTGTTTTCTAAGTTGAGTTACTAGATGCCAAGTGCCACGGACAAGGTAAAGTTGTCCAACTACACTGAATCACATGAAAGATAATAGTCAGATTGTTAATTACATGAGTAACTGTTAACTTTAGGGGTCAAAATATATCTTGGTCAAGGTGATGGTCATTCTTCTCACTGTTTACATGGGCTTAATTCACTTGAATTAACAAATGAATCATTACTGTTAGCTTTTGTTAAAGTATGGGTGTTCACCCTCAGAAGCATCATCAATTTAACCTTTCAGCAAAGGATAACACGGTAACTACAGCCAATCAAACATAAGTATAGCATGAAAAACAAAGGTTCATAAAGCAAAAGTTGATATCTTTTCATTAAACAAAAGAAAGATACATTATAAACAATGAAAAACTGCCACACACACACACACACACACACACACACACACACACACACACACACACACACACAAAAAAGGAGAAAAGTAAAGTCTTAAACTAGGCCTTGGTTGTGAGGGGGGTCGTCTTTGCTGGTTGGCTGGGAGACAGGGGGATCAGCAGCCCTGGGAGTAGTTTCCTTGGCCTTAGAGGTAGCATCCTTGGCCTTGGGAGCAACCTCTGGGCCCTGGGTCTCTGGCAAAGTTTTGGCTTCTTTACCTTTACCCTTATTATGTGGCCAAGCTCTACCTTGACCAGCCTCCTTACCCTTGGCCACTTCCACCCCATGACCTGGGTCATTAGCCTTGCCAAGCCCTTTACTAGCCTCGGGAGGAGGAAGAGAAGCCTGGGCGATAGGGAGTTGTTTAGGTGTAAGCGAGGCAGGGGCAGTATCCGTCCCAAGGCCCAGAGTTGCCTCAGGAGCCTCTCAGATGTCTTTTGGATAATAGATGTTCTCGGCCTTCCTCCACCCCGAGTAGGTAGGAACCTTGGCTGCGTTTAGGGCCTCAGTCCACACCTCAAGGTAGTAATCCCTGCAAACCTTAGCCAACTGATCAGTCAGTCGGGCTTTAGTCTCCTGCACTCCAAGGTTGTAGAACTTCTACCCCACAGCATCCGCAGCCGCCTAAGCTGCCTGGGCAGCCTCTTTAGCCTTCCCTAGCTCCTCCTTCAGCTTCACCACCTGCTGCTTAGCCATGACTAGCTCTATCTCTGTGTAGTGGAGTTTTTGGCGCTGCTCATTTGCTTGGGCTTCAGTGCTTCTCAGGCTGGCCTCAGCGCTCCTCCGACCCCTGTCCGCAGCAACCAGCTTCAGAGCCAAGGGGTTGACTGAAGAAGGAGGAGGAAGAGGAAGAGCAAGAGGAAGCTGAGACCCTGAGGCATCTTTGGGCGTCAACCCCTTAGCCCTACCCATAAGGAGCTCACGTAAGCCTTTCTTCTTGTTGTCCAACGACATTTCGTCCTTCTCTTCTTCCAAACTGCCATCTACTCGTGCAACAATGAGCCTGGAGGGATGGACGATAGAAGATCTGTTGAGCTCTTCTCTTGTGTTTGAGACCTCGATCACAAGCTCTCCCTGTTTCTCCTTATCTTCCTCGAGCTGAAACTAATCTATCTCCACCTCAAGTGACAGGAGAGAGGAAGCTGTTTCTTCTCTCAAAACCACGACCTTAAGGGAAGCACGGTGGGAGGGCAGTTCGACTTTCACGACACCTTTTCGGGCCAAGAATTCGGGCACTGAAACGTTAATCTGAGCTAGTCGAGGGTCACCTGCTTAGATAGCATTGCCTACATCCTGGAATTCGTCGGACAGGGGCTTGAAGTCGAGGATGAGGTGGACGGCTCTCAATTATTTGTTCTCGCTTCATATCTCAGGACCCTATTGAGATCTGGTAGGTTAACAAAGTTCAAGTTAGGGGCTACATATCTTTTATCTGCAAAAATAGTCAAGAAGCAAAATCATGGTCAGAATAACAAAGCCTTCCATCAGAAAGAAACAAAATACTAAAGGAAAAGAGAAAGAAGCAAAACTACAGAATTAGTGCCCATGTTAAAAAACCTAAACCTAGGGTACCCCATGTGGCTCTCTGTCCTGGACTAGGCAGTGAAGACAGTCATGCCATTCACCCAAGAAGATTAGAAAGTCGTCTTTCATGCCCTTGTTGGATTTGGGAAGACAAGAGACGAGCCTAACTACGGAGGACCTAAACTTAAGGTAGTACCCCGAATCTACAAGTAGATGACACTCGTACATCCAGATGACGTCGTGCCAGGTGAGTTCTAACCCTATTTGCTTGTTGAGAGCGTCTACAATACTAAAGACTCTAAATAGGATAAGCGCGCACTGATGAGGGCAGATCCTATGGGTTATGGTGAGGGCAGATCCTATGGGCTATCAAGTAGTCCCTAGTCACCCTCCCCATGGGCAATCATGGGAATAACTACTTCCCCCTTCCTCCTAGGGTCAATCCATCCGACCAGAGGGCAATACCGTAGGGAAACGCCTCGAGGGATCTGATACAGGGCCTTAAACCCCTCCATACCTGTAGGGGAATCAACAGAATAAGCAAACCTACCCATCAAAGCAAATTAAAGAGAAGTGAAGGAAATATTTGTGAAAAAGAAGTAAGAAGTAGAAGGCTGAGGAGACTGGCCGAGGAGAAAATAGCCTAAGAACGAAAAAACTTACGAAAATTAGGACAAGGGTCACTTTAGGAGCTTCTCGAAAGTTTGAAGATTTTGGAAGTCTTGAAAGTTTGGAGATTTAGGAAGTCTTGAGAGTTTAAAGGTTTGGAAAGTGAGATAAATAAATCCTCCAAGCGCCTTATATAGGAGGCGAAATTGGGTGGGAGTTATCTCGCCCAAAATTTGAGGAGAAATGTCAACTGTAGGATCTCCATCTCATTGTAAGACGTAGGGAGCAAAGCACCGCCTAGAGCATTTAATGAGACGTTGCAGACTCCAAAGCGCCAGAACGGTTGTGGGGCATGTGAAGTGACGTTCTCATGTGTGGAAATCGAAGAAACATGTGGAATTAATTATCCAAGGTCAAAACCTCACTTTTCTTCTCGGATAAGAGGAAAAACCTAGAGTTTTGAGGGGCTATTGTGGGGTATAGGAATTTAAATAAGGTAATTACGCCATATATCATACCTATGGCTGAGGGGGCCATTATCGTGCTGAGGAGGTCACACCCTCGGACAGTAAGGCCACGTCAGTGGCACGTTACCAGAGGAGGTCATACTTTAGAAAAATAGTTTCAAGGAAAGGGTTAGCCTTGACGTGACTGAGGGGATGGTAGTTGCCACCACATTTAATGCATCTCACCAAACCTCCTGGCTGCATTTATGTGGAGAAAATCACTGAACAGTGCTGCCTTGGCTGCCGCAACTCGCAAGGGGTTTGGGAAGGTGTCTGATAGGACAAGGACTCAAATAGTGGCCTGGACGATCAACAAATGGAGGGCCAAGATCATCTCAAGGGAGCTATATAATGTAAGAGACCCTCTAGGGAGAGGGGATCAGAAAATCTATAGAGAAAACACTGTAGCACCTAGAACTGAAATTGTATCAAAGTCTAAAAAAACCATATTCAAGAACCACTCTCCTCGGACTTCACTAAGAAAGGATTTCTTTGCATAGAGCTTGTCTGTCTTTGCTTTCTTATTATCTTTAATCCACTGTGCGTGTTGCTTGATCCATTAAAGCTTAGTTTTTAAGCCCACTCTCTACAAATTCATTGTGTTGGGCTCTTTGGGCCTAAATCCTTCTACCTTTTAGGATCAAAAATCAAAACGCTGCCCTTATAGAACTCATTCATTCTCCCATACTAGGAGGTAGGGCAACGTTATAGCCTATGTTTTAGCCAAGAGAGCTATGTTATCTTTCTCTTTATTAGTTTGGATGGAGGATGTTCCATCAGACATTTTTTATTTTGTTGTTGTTGATTTTCCATTTGATTGAATAATATTGACCAGTCTTTTTCCTCCAAAAATAAATAATATATATATATATATATACATCTTAAAGGCTAAAAGCACAATACAATTAGAGACATTACTAAGGAAACTATGTCTTCTAGTTTAAGGGAAAATAAATCATTTGACTTTATTAATTCAAGCCAAAGTTTTCCATCTTTCGCTAACTTTATTGGTTGGTCCCCCTTTTTCTATGGAATATAATTCATATGTTTGTTGAAACTGAAGTTAATGGTTTTTTAGTTCAACTTTTACAAAATTTCTTTTATAATAAAAAAATAGGTAGGGGGTAACCTGAGTTGGCGTCTTCTACCTGTGATTAGTTTATATATAATAACCCAATTTTTTTCATGTTTATTTGCAACCAAAAAAAAAAAAATTAATGTTTACTATACAATTGAGAATATAGGATGTCACGGAAGTTATAAGAAAACAAACACGTTGCTTTCTGAATGAAAAAAGAAACTAAACACGTTAACTTCTAAATGAAAACTTCAAATCCACAAGGGGTCTCTTGAATCCATAAGGTAATAAGGTTCTAGAATCTACTAGAGAGAAATAGACAAAGTCTGCATTTTATAAATTTGAAAAACTGAACTACCCTAGAGGCTACAATATGTTTAAATAGTAAAAGGAAGCCCTAGGGCGGCTATGAAAATGCCTAGAAACCCTAATTTGTGCTAATCATGTAATTAGGTGGCAAAATAGTGATTTTTGCCAAAAATAGCTAATTTTAAATATTTGTGGAAATTAAAAATACTGTCTCTCAAAGACGTCCCAAAACAGACGGGACCTTATTTTAACTTTTAAACAAAAAATTATTAAGAAAAAACAAATATTACTATAAATAACAAAAACACTGTTTTAGGGGCCTTAACGAAGGAATTCGCTTAAATTTTGGCAATGGTCATGTTAATATGTATTTGGATCAGAATGCCGTTTCCCTTCAACTTGCCAAATTTCATGCAATTCTGATACTAGTACCCCAATGCCCTCTACTGGAACCCCCCTTTGATCTTGTTTTGTGACTACCAAAGCCCTTGCTGTTCTAGAAAGGCATGTACTGTCTGTTCTACATCAGTTTAGCGACGTTCATGGAATTTGTCATGAATCTGGGTCAAAATGCCGTTTCCCTTTAACCTGCCAAATTTCATGCAATTCCGACATTATTGCCCCGATGCCCTCTGCTGGCACCCTCCTTTAATCTTGTGTTGTGACTTTCGGCACCCTGCTGCTTCAGGATGGCATGTGCTGTCTGTTCTACATTAATTTGGTGACGTTCATGGCATTTGTCATGAATCTGGATCAGAATGTCGTTTCTCTTCAACTTGCCAAATTTCATGCAATTCTGACATTGTTGCCCCGATGCCCTCTACTGGCACCCTCCTTTGATCTTGCGTTATGACTTCCAGCACCGGTGCTGCTCCTGGAAGACATGTGTTGTCTGTTCTATATCAGTTTGGCAACGTTCATGGCATTTGTCATGAATCTAGATCAGAATGTTGTTCCCTTCAACCTGCCAAATTTCATGCAATTTCGACACTGTTGCCTTGATGCCCTCTACTGACACCCCCCCTTTAATCTTGTGTTGTGACTTTCAGTGCCTCTATTGTGCCAAAAAGGCATGCACAGTTTGTTTTACATCAATATGAAATTCTTTACTCTGTATTCCAATATTTTTTTACACTTCCTTTTAGTGATGAATGTGAAATTCATTAATACTTAGTTATATATAACTTAATTTCTTTCATGTTTACAATACAATTGACAATATGAAATTCATTGATATGTGCTCCAATTTGTTTTTTACACTTCCTTTTAGTGATGAATTTTGTACGATAACTTTTTTTTTAGGGGAAATTTTGTACGCTAACTGAGAATATGAAATTCATTAATACTTAATTATCTTGTCACTGCTTTTATCGCAAGGGTCATTTGTTTTATAAATCCATGACATTACTTACCAAAGAAACAAATCCATGGCAAATTTCGCAATAAATAAAAAAGAGTGATTGCAAATCAATTGAACCTTTTCTTGTGAAGTCGGTTGACTCCTAGAGTCTTATATTGTCAAATAATGAACCTAAAATCCAACCATGTTTATTAATGGCTAGAAAGAATATATATATATATATATATAAAGACTTTGAATATAAACCTATTTTTGATAACTTTAAATTTACTTGATTCTTAAAATTTTTAAATAATACTTCAAACACTTATTTTTATTCGAATTCTTAAAAATATTATAAGTATAAATTTTCTTTTTTGATACTAGGGAAGGACTTTTGGACACTGATAAGTAGGACAAGGGACTCATAGAGGCTTTCTTTTTGCCGTCGAGCTTCTTTCAAGCTTTTAGGCTTGCTTCCTAGAACTGATACTGTGATTCTCCAAATTTTATGGTTTGAATTGTTTGAGTATGTGTGGTATGGACGTGTGTTGAGTCTTACATTGGGTGTTTACTAGGTGGATCTTGGGTTTACAAATGATTATGAGGAGCTCCAATTGTAATCTAACTAGTCATTTTGGAGTATAAGTGCAAATGTGATTGACACTTTCGTCAAGTTGTTACAAATGGTTTTTGAGCAAACCCGGTAACATCATATGGCTAAAACAAGAATGATTGATACTTCAAATAAAAGGTTGAACAAAATTGATTTAGTATCAAACATAATTATTGCCAGTCTTAAATAATTCTCCATAAAAAAATGCCCAAAAAAGAGTGATTGATACTTCTACAAAGTTGATACCACACAGTGAAAAGGTTGAACAAAATTGATTTAGTATCAAACATAATTATTGCAAGTCTTCAATAATACTCCATCAAAAAAAAAAAAATGTTAGTTATTTAGACCTTGTAAACTCAAATTGTTTAACCTAATTTATTAACCAAGTTGTTACTTAAGCTTATTATCCAGATCTAGGGCAAACAATAATAAATCACATCATACACAGTGGAAAAGTAAAGAACACAACAATATGATGACTCAAGAAAACCAATGAAACCGTCTAGTTTCAAGGTAAAAAAACATGGGGATGATTTAACCTAAACAATCCACAAGGCAACAAATTCACTAAATAGAATGGAAGTGTTTACAATAGATTTTTCCTTAAATCTAATGCTACCTCTTGTAGTACTTACTCTCGTGACCACACGCAACTTCGAATCCATGAACTCTTCTATTCTTAATCTGTTGCACACAAACACTCTAGTTTGTGACTTTGAAATCTCCACTCAAAGGTTTAAATCATCAACAATAGTTGATCTTGTTTGCAGCAACTTATCTCCACTGGTTTATGTAATATCAATATAATCTCCAGTAGATGCTTATTGAGTTAGAAAGTTACAGAACCTCTCAAATCTTATAGGAGTAACTCACAAGTCATGGAAAACGTGTATTAAGGTTTTTCTTTTATACCTAACAATGTTGGACTCAAACCCTAAACGTTTCACGGGCTTTTGGGCTTTATTTAAAATCTGCAGAAAATGCATCTTGATCAGTCGAAGGTATCTCTCGATCAGTTTAGTCATTCGAATAACTATAAACTGATGGTACACTACTTCTTTCACTTTAAACCTCATAAGGCAGCAAGTGGGGGGGGGGGGTTCATCTACGGGGATGTGTAGAGTCTAGGGACAAAGGTTTTGTACTAGATCTGAAACTCTCTCTTTACTATAGTGAATTGCTTTTCGGAAGGTTTCCCCCCAGGTTTTTTACTGTGAAACTGGTTGGTTTCATTGGTTTTCCTAGGTCATCATATCTTGTCTTCTTTTATTTTTCCGCTGCATGATTTTGACATGATATTGATGTTTGTTTGTTTTAACAAGTTTGATTCATAATAAATCTAATTAACAACTTGGGTTTAAAATTTGTTAATTCTATCAACCGGGTCTAAATTTCCCAACAAGGGTATTTGGTAGAATAGTTTAAGTAATGTTATTTGTAGTTTTTTGAAATACGTGTGAGTGAAAAAGTATGTAAAAAATATGTGTAATGTTGTTTAAAATGTGAAAACGTGAGTTTGAGAATGAAGACGCCCTTCGCCTCTTCAAATTTCATGAATTTTTACTACGATTAACTCTTTATCTCCAAAAAAAAAAAAAAAAACCTCTTTATATCATCAAGAAACTATAAATAACAATTTATTATCATATGAACCAACAAATTTTCAGTGAGAAGACGACCGCCAGTGTGAAAACTGGGAAGTTTGACGGAAATAAAAGAGAAACTTCAAATGTGTGGGCGAGAGCAAAAGAGTAAAAAAGATCAAACCTTGTGACTTGTGCATCACGCTTAATGTCATAGACGTTGATGTGAACAGCTCAGCCAAACAGAAAATGCCCACCTCACCATCCCAACGTCATATACCCAACGTCGTACAAAAAATTTATTGCTATCTTCCTGTTCTACAGCAGTGTCAGAATCTTTCAAATAACCCGTTGGGGTTTGTTACAGACTGGCATACCCACTCATGAGTAATGCGAGTATCACAATTTGTCTACAATTTCGTCCACGTGTTAAGTTGTAAGGGATAGAAAGGTGATGATACGGTCATGTGAGTAAATTATAGTACAAATTATGCAATAAGTTATGGCACCAGCATAACTCCTTACTAATACACACTTTTTGGAATTTGCACAAACATAAATAGTAATTAAAACACAATTAATTTTTATGTGCGCAAAAGTGTGTGTATTAATATATATAATAAAATTTTCCCATTATGTATATTCTAGTTTTGAATTTTTTTAAATAAATAAATAAATAAATATTGATTCATTACTATGAATCATTACCAAAGGCAAAAGAGGAGAAACTCAACCCAACAAGTCTCTTCTCTAAGGGCACCGGTGTGTAATGTTTTTTTTTTTTTTTTTTTAAGTGTTATTTTAACGTACTTAAAAATTACCTTATCTATTTTAACATAGCATCAAAAAATACACTTCATATCTCATCTCTTACTTATACATCACCCATTAAAATAACTTAAAATAAAATCAACACTTTCTTTATAAGAAAAAAAAAAAAAAAAAAAAACCTCAACTACTAAAGAGAGACATTAGTTAGAGGAGAGAGAATAAGAAATAAAAGAATTAAAAAAAAAGTAGCATTGAGCTGTAGTGCACTTCTACTAGTAGCCAAAATTAAATTAGCACATCCAATGCTAGTGCTTACTAACTTTGAATCTCTACAAACTTTACTCAAATTATTGAAAAGAGAAATGGAAATAAGCTTGGTGGAAGAAAGACCACACACACACACATGCTTCTCTCTCCCTCTCTCTCTCTCTCTCTCTCTCTCTCTCTCTCTCTATATATATATATATATATGTGGGTACCTAGGCATGCTCGGAACGTCCTAGGCATGCATGCAACCACCTAGGCCGTCCTTGGACGGTTTTTGCAACGTCCTAGGCATGCTTGGAAACGTCCTTGGATGGAGTTCTAGGAGTCCCACATCGAAGGAAACCCCCCCCCCCACTTGCTGCCTTATGNTGAAACTTCTCTTTACTATAGTGAATTGCTTTTCGGAAGGTTTCCCCCCAGGTTTTTTACTGTGAAACTGGTTGGTTTCATTGGTTTTCCTAGGTCATCATATCTTGTCTTCTTTTATTTTTCCGCTGCATGATTTTGACATGATATTGATGTTTGTTTGTTTTAACAAGTTTGATTCATAATAAATCTAATTAACAACTTGGGTTTAAAATTTGTTAATTCTATCAACCGGGTCTAAATTTCCCAACAAGGGTATTTGGTAGAATAGTTTAAGTAATGTTATTTGTAGTTTTTTGAAATACGTGTGAGTGAAAAAGTATGTAAAAAATATGTGTAATGTTGTTTAAAATGTGAAAACGTGAGTTTGAGAATGAAGACGCCCTTCGCCTCTTCAAATTTCATGAATTTTTACTACGATTAACTCTTTATCTCCAAAAAAAAAAAAAAAAACCCTCTTTATATCATCAAGAAACTATAAATAACAATTTATTATCATATGAACCAACAAATTTTCAGTGAGAAGACGACCGCCAGTGTGAAAACTGGGAAGTTTGACGGAAATAAAAGAGAAACTTCAAATGTGTGGGCGAGAGCAAAAGAGTAAAAAAGATCAAACCTTGTGACTTGTGCATCACGCTTAATGTCATAGACGTTGATGTGAACAGCTCAGCCAAACAGAAAATGCCCACCTCACCATCCCAACGTCATATACCCAACGTCGTACAAAAAATTTATTGCTATCTTCCTGTTCTACAGCAGTGTCAGAATCTTTCAAATAACCCGTTGGGTTTGTTACAGACTGGCATACCCACTCATGAGTAATGCGAGTATCACAATTTGTCTACAATTTCGTCCACGTGTTAAGTTGTAAGGGATAGAAAGGTGATGATACGGTCATGTGAGTAAATTATAGTACAAATTATGCAATAAGTTATGGCACCAGCATAACTCCTTACTAATACACACTTTTGGAATTTGCACAAACATAACTAAGATCTAGTACAAAACCTTTGTCCCTAGACTCTACAATCCCCGTAGATGAACTCACAGCAGAAACCTTCTACCGCTTCAGAACCTCTGAACTCTTCAATATATGAACGCCACCCTTTTTGTTTCACGGATCCCAGTACGTGACTAACTCCTTTGCACGAATCTCAAAACGTGACTCACTCACCAACTTAAGGAAGAAGAATGTTGGCTGCAAAGTTCTTCACTTCATCAACAATGAAGATCAAGAAGCACTTGGTTACAAAACCCTAAGGCGCAAAGACGCAGTAGCTTCTTTTAGAGAGAATAAGGCATCAATCACCTTTTTGCATATGTTCTCCTTGTATTCTCTTATGTGACGGTCTTTAAAATAAGATTTATATAAGTGTAGGGTTGTGAGAAAAGAAACCCTACTCAAATACATAAGTCTGGCCCAAAAATCAAAAAGCTAAAAATTCTGATTTCTCGTAACCTCGATCGATCGAGAGGTGTCAAGGAGGTGTCGAGGTTTAATGAATCTCAATAGATACAACTATCGAGAAGGTGTCGAGGGGACAGAAGCTTTCTCGATCGATCGACCAGCTATCGAGATTGCGATAAGAATCAACTGAAGATCTCGACAGATAGCCAGGTGTCGAGGTAGCTATCGAGCAGGTGTCGAGCTTTAAAAACTTTGCACTTCAGCTTGCTTTTTCTTGGACAGACCTAATGACTTCAACACTTGACCTTGAAACATTGTTTCTTGAAGTATTAAAAACACCTAGAACTACCCAATTACAAGTAGAGTGCGTTTTGTCAAATGATTAGCTAATTTACATGAATAAGTGACATATGTTCTTAATCAAGTTAAAACATATATGTCCTAACACCCCTGAAATGTTTTAGTCATAATTTCATAATAATATTTAGGAAAAAATAATTTAATAATTTTATCAAATTATTCAAGCTTTCAAAATTTGGGAGTCGTTTGGTAATGTTGTTCTAGTAATGTTATTTGTATTTTTTGAAAATACGTGTGTGGGGCCTGTTAGTTAAAAAGGGATAGTAATCCTCAGAAGTGGGCTCGGGGCCCAACGGCCCAGTCCGAGGATACTTCGTTATCCAAGGATAGTCTAAAAAAGTTTTATTATTACCAAATGGGCAATATAGGAGAAACGAGTAGATATTATATACAGCGGCATAACACACGTCCGAGGACACCAAAGTCCGAGGTGAATGTAACTTTCATGTTATTGGGGAGACTCCGCCAAGTTATATCTGAACTGGAAATTGGATATAACTTAAGGGGGCATCGGGGAAGGTAGCAAATATCTTCTAAGGCCATCACCTCCACATTAAATGCTTTCCAGCTAACACTCTGGCCGCATTAATGTGGAGGTGATACCTGAACAGTAACTAAGCAGCTTTATGGCCACTAAGCTAAAAGTTCCGGTAGGTGCTAGATGGGACAGAAAGGAGCTCCTAAGATAAGAACTACACGTGTACAATGGAAACGGGGGGAAAACGGAGTATATAACATAGGAATGAAGGAAATAAAGGGGGATTTTTGGACAGAAAAAAGAAAAGAAGAGAGAGAGACTGACTGAAAGAGAGCCGAGGAGAGTTTTTCTCAAAGAATGAACCTAAAGTATCCCTTGTTACTTGATGAGTAGAACCTTTCCTGTTAAACAGTACTAGTTTTTGGACCCATACTCTAAAAATTTATTGTTTGGGCTTGTTGGGCTGAAAACCCATTCATACTTAGGGTCAATCCAAATTGAGTCCCTACAATTGGCGCCGTCTGTGGGAAGAACTTGATCTGTTGAGAAGGAAGGGCAGGTGTGATACTCACGATGGAAGAGGGAGTACCGCAACAACCGTTGACGGGCCCACAACAGGCAGATGCTAATCAGCACCAGGCAGAGTCTAGGGGCTCTCAGCACAGTAATCCGTTGGTAGACCACGAACCCGAGGGGGATCATGAGGGGAGTACCCGAACGACCCATGCAGATAGAAGCCGCTCTCGGGGGAAAGGCCATGCTTCCCCTGTAAAGAGCGGAGGAAATTTGCAGCGTGAGATTAATAAGTTGAAGAGGGAATTGCGATATGAACGACGAAGGCGTAAGGCTCATAACTCTAAGCACTCCTCTGAGGAGTCGGATGACACCAGTTACAGGCAGAGGTTAAGAACTCCACCCAGCGAATCTTTTTCGTGTGAGGAAGAGTACCACCATAGGCGAAGAAATAAGAGCCCGACTCGCCAGGGTCAGGGGAATGATGCCTTGAACAAGGCTTTGAATCAGGTCTCTAAGTCGCCTTTCACGCGACATATTGAAGACGCTAGTCTTCCTTGGCGATTCCACCAGCCTGTGTTCACCATTTATAATGGTCGAACAGACCCAGTAGAACATGTTAGCCACTACAGCCAGAGAATGGCTATTCATGCCAGGGATGAAGCCTTAATGTGCAAGGTTTTCCCGTCTAGTTTGGGCCCAGTGGCAATGAGATGGTTTAATGGCTTGAGAACTAATACTATTGACTCTTTTGAGAAGCTCACCCAGGCCTTTGGTGCTCGTTTTATTACATGTAGAAGGGTTGTTCAACCCTTGGGGTCGCTACTGTCCATGTCTATGCGAGAAAGGGAAACCCTAAAAGCCTACTCAGACAGGTACTGGGAAATGTTCAATGAGGTGGATAGGGCTCACGATGACGTGGCTGTGAATACTTTTAAGGAAGGTCTTCCAACTGAACACGGTCTGAGGAAGTCTCTGACTGGCAAGCCTGTTACTAGTGTACGTCAGCTTATGGATCGGATAGATAAATATAGAAGAGTAGAGGAAGATCAGGTGCAAGGCAGAGGGAAGTCTAAAGCAGTAACTCAAGAGAGAAGGGATTTTAGGCCGAACCGGTACAACAACAACCGACCTCGGAGGGACTTTCGGGGGCAGTCGGGGCCTGCCAACTCCCAGGTGGTTAGCGCCGTGTTCCGAGAACCAGTGCAGCAAGTTCTGGAGAAGATAAAGAACGAGCCGTTCTTTAGGTGGCCCAATAAGATAGCGGGGGATCTTGCGAAGCGTAATCGGAATCTTTACTGCCAGTACCATCAGGACCACGGACATATCACCGAAGATTGTAACAATCTGTGGGATCATTTAGAGCAGTTGGTGCAAGAGGGAAAGTTGACCCAACTTCTGCATCAGTCCGGCGGCCGAGGAGGCCACGTAGGCTCGGCGTTTCAGGGGGACGCCTCAAGAGGACCTCCTTTGGGCACGATAAACGTTATATTTGCTGCCCCAGGGAGAACTGGATCTTGCCCTTCCAGGGTAATGTCTGTGTCTCAGTGCTCAGAGGAGGACTCCAACTCGAGGCCGAAGAGAGCCAAACCTGGCACCTCGTTGGTGTTAGGCTTCTCAGAAGAGGATAAGAGAGGAACCATACAACCGCATGATGATGCTTTGGTGGTTATGATTAGGATCGGAGGGTATGACGTTAAGAGAGTGATGGTTGATGATGGAAGTGCCGCCGAGGTGATGTACCCTGATTTATTCAGGGGGCTGAATTTGAAACCTGAAGACCTGACAACATATAGTTCCCCGCTGGTGGGCTTCGAAGGCAAATCGGTCACCCCGTTGGGAATGGTTAGATTACCCGTGCAGACTGGGTCAGATATGGTGGAGGTAGATTTTATTGTGGTGGATGCCTTTTCTCCGTATACGGCTATTTTAGGAAGACCATGGTTGCATGCTTTGGGGGCTGTTTCTTCCACTCTTCATCAGAAAGTGAAGTATCCCTCGGGGGGCGAGGTTTCAGAGATTTTGGGAAACCAAAACATGGCTAGGCAGTGTATGATAATGGCCATTCAACATCGGCCAGAGATAAGCACTTCGGCTGTAGCCGAGGGTGATTTATAGCAATCAAGGGTTCAGGGAGCCCAGTTCGGCGCGTCCCCAGAGGAAACGAGGTGTGAGGATTTAGAAAGGGTGAACGTTGGTGATGATCCAGAGAAGTATTTTCAGGTTGGGGCTCAGTTTTCTTTGTTAGAGAAAGAACAGTTGGTCGAGGTTCTTAGAAGAAACGTTGATATGTTTGCATGGAGTGCCTATGAAGCCCCGGGAGTGGATCCGGAGTTCATCTGTCACCATCTGAATGTCAACCCCTCATGTATTCCAAAGAAACAACCACCTCGGCGTCCGTCCAAGGTACACGTTGAGGCTATTAAAGACGAGGTGACCAAGTTGAAGCAGGCTGGGGCAATCAAGGAGGTATTTTATCCTCAGTGGCTAGCCAATACAGTTGTAGTGAAAAAGAAAAATGGAAAGTGGCGTGTGTGTGTTGATTTTACAGACCTTAATAGAGCGTGCCCAAAGGACCCTTTTCCTATGCCCCGTATAGACCAGTTGGTGGATGCTACAGTGGGTCATCCTCGGATGAGTTTCTTGGACGCCTTTCAAGGCTACCATCAGATCCCACTCGCGTTGGACGACCAGGAGAAGACCGCTTTTCTCACTCCCAAGTTATCATTTAATAATGGCGTGCTCATGACGCCGAAATGTCAGGAGCGTGCCTTAGGCAAACAAAAAGACATTCTGAAAGCGGGGAAACCTACGAAATAAATGAGGGCTGGATATCAAAATCTCCCTTTTTCCCGAGGTGGCAAAAAGCGAGATTTGAGGGGTTATTGTGGGGCCTGTTAATTAAAAGGGATAGTAATCCTCAGAGTGGGCTCGGGGCCCAACGGCCCAGTCCGAGGATACTTCGTTATCGAGGATAGTCTAAAAAAGTTTATTATTACAAATGGAGCAATATAGGAGAAACGAGTAGATATTATATACAGCGGCATAAACACACGTCCGAGGACACCAAAGTCCGAGGTAAATGTAACTTTCATGTTATTGGGGAGACTCCGCCAAGTTATATCTGAACTGGAAATTGGATATAACTTAAGGGGGCGTCGGGGAAGGTAGCAAATATCTTCTAAGGCCATCACCTCCACATTAAATGCTTTCCAGCTAACACTCTGGCCGCATTAGTGTGGAGGTGATACTCTAGAACAGTAACTAAGCAGTTTATGGCCACTAAGCTGAAAGTTCCGGTAGATGCTGGATGGGACTAGAAAAGAGCTCCCAAGATAAGAACTACACGTGTACAATGGAAACGGGAGGAAAACGGAGTATATAACATAGGATGAAGGAAATAAAGGGGGACTTTTTGGAGAGAAAAAGAAAGAGAGAGAGAGACTGACTGAAAGAGAGCCGAGGAGAGTTTTCTCAAAGAATGAACCTAAAGTATCCCTTGTACTTGATGAGTAGAACCTTTCCTGTAAACAGTACTAGTTCTTGGACCCATACTCTAAAAATTTATTGTTTGGCTTGTTGGGCTGAAAACCCATTCTACTCAGAGTCTAATCCAAATTGAGTCCCTACAACGTGTAAGTAAAAAAGTGTATGAAAATACGTGTAATGTTGTTTTAAACATTAAAAACTATTGCTCAAAACACCCAATCAAACAACCTATTAAGTTTCTCAGCTTTTATCTCAATTTGCCATATGGTAAGTTTTGAGTGATGAAGATGTAGACCCTTAAGGATCCACTAATTTTTCTCCACCATTCACAACTAACCACGTGACGAGTCATTATAAAAATTGTAAAAAAATTTTGTAACACTAAACATGCTCTTGATTCTTTCTTTTCTTTTTTTCTTTTTTTTTTTTTGGTTGAGAATCAACCTATGTTCTTGATTTTGAAACACACAAAAAAAAAAATTATTATTATTATTATTATTATTATATTATTATTATTATTATTATTTTAAAATATTCATAGAAACAAATTTTGGACCAAAAAAAAAAAAAAAACAAAAAATAGTTATCTAACATAGTTTTTCTCTTTCAAAATTTCAAAACTTGATTAAAATTATTTTTAGGAATATTTTACAGGAGGCTAAACATGGCTATATGTACAACTTAATCAAGATTATATATAAATCATATATAATAAAAGCAATTTAATAGATTGAATGAGTGATTATATGTGAATAATATTTTATTTTATGAAATACAAAAAATTAGATAGAATAACTAATCATATGTGGGTAACCAATAATCATTATAGTAATTAATACATAGAGTGATATAATCGACAATTTTCATGTTTTATTGGTTCCTGAAACATGCATGCATGAAAATATCATCATATTTTAGCTGGAATATTAAATGCATTTAAAATAGAATTTTCCTATAAACGTTAGAAATGTTTATCAGAATTCTATCTAATAAACACTACAATCAATAAAAGAAAAATTGTAATTATAAATATAGTAACACTTTAATTATAACTAAAAAATACTAAAAATATTATTAAGTTTTACAAACTAACGTCGTATCCCAAATTAACGTGATAAGAAATAAACTATTTTTTTTGGAGAAGCCATAAACTAAACAAAATTTGATTTCTTATTACATGTTAACACAGCACTAAATCACAAAACAGTAAGGGCACGTTTGATATACTGTAATGATTATTATATTGGAATAGGAATAAGTATTATAAAGAATATATTAAGTTAGAATATAGTAAGTATTACTGTTTATTAGTTTGATGACAATTTAGAAATAGAATCTTGAATATGTATCAACAATTTAGTAAAGTATAAAAAGAATGTGTAATTAAATCATTTTTAAGTCAAATTTTCTAAAATACACTTATTTTAGGGTATTCAAAATAGAACTAATAATTAACAATAAGAAAATTTTATTTTCTTTCCTTTTGAAGATATGACAACTAATGATTTTTTAAGAAATTTTTTAAAAAAATTATTATATAAGGTGAAGGATTGATATTCAATACTTTTAATAAGGAATAATTATTCTTCATTTTGAAAAATAGCTATTCATAAAGAATAATTATTCATTATAATAAAAATATAATTAAATAACTAAATAATTATAACATAGAAATATTTGTTACATAACCGTGTCTATTATAATCTATCATACGCGCCTTAAAAACTTTCATTATGAGAAAAAAACCTTGTACTCCGGCCCACAGTTTTTCAACAGTTAAGAGTCAAGCGCTCAATTCTTGAGCTTTGTCCTTTCCTATCAAAAAAGTGCTTTGCTTCGGAAATTGGTGCTGAGCTGTCTCTTTTT